>NC_088915.1:57726060-58029090 GCF_963576675.1 Euphorbia lathyris
GCCGGAGCATTTTCAGCTTGTAGCAAAGCAGCTGTGCGGGAGGAAGCGAGATAGAGCAAGAGGACCAGTGATCAGAAATCAGCTCATGCAAAGAGCTATGGGTGGTCCACATTGAAAGGAACCTAAATCTTCCTTTTCTGGCAGGGCCCTTAAGACAAGACAAAGTGATCAGACTATGATCAGAATTGCTTCGAGGATGAACCAAGCAACTGACTCTATCCCAGTTATCCAAGAAGTCTTCGTTGACCAAGGCTCTATCTAATTTGCACTCAACATGATCATTTCCCATTCTCCCATTCGACCAAGTGAATTGCAGCCCTGTGCTTTCAACCTCAGTCAGATCGCCATTCCGAATGAAATCCCTAAAGTCTCTGCAGCTCCCTGCAGACGGGCTTCTGCCTGTTTTCTCATGCGCCCCAGTAACTGCATTAAAGTCCCCTATCACAAGTCTCCTGACACAGTCTCTAACTCCCAGAACCGAGTCCCAAAGATATCTTCTCCTGCTTGCGTTGTTATTGCCATAAACAAAGGTGATCTGGTAGTCTTCGGAGTTCAGACTGTATCTGACGGTGATGTGCTGCTCATGACTGACAATATTGCTACAACTATTACTGTTGTTAATTCTAGAAAAGAGCCAAATAGAATTATTCACATTCTGAGAGATTATTTGCAAACCAAGAGATGTCCAGAACACATCAGGAATCCTGTTAAAAACTACCATCGGTTTCGCTAAGCAAACCAAATCAGGTTGATTAGATCTGCAAAGGAGTTTAAGGGCACGTTGGGTTCCTTTGTTATAGACCCCCCTGCAGTTCCAGTACAAAATATTCATGTGTGTATATCAGGAGAGCTCACTCGCCCTTTCATGCGAGACTCATTTTTCCTTGCTTTAGATTTTTTCCGGTTTGTAATCCATTCACTGCCCTCAGCAGCAAAATCTTGCCCAAGATTAGCATCTCTGCTAGCTGATCTAATTGCATGCTTTGTCCATTCAGTAGATTCAGAAAGGAAATTTACCTCATGCGTCTTGTCACGCATTGTCTCTTCGAGTCTGTACCGTTGACTCCCTCACAGCAGTCGGCCCAGCTGTCATTCCCAGCCTTGTTCCTATTGAGGTCCGTTCCCTTGTCATCAGGCTTGCGGACAACCAATTGTAGTTGGTTACCAAAAGTGTTGTCTTCAGTAACAGGTTTTCTCAAGGATTCTGCAGGTTGAGGGCGATTTGCCTTATTGTCATCCACCTGGGTTTTCCTCCCAACTTTATGTCCCTGATACTTTCCGTGCTGCTGCTGAGGGATGGCGTCTGTTCTTTTGCGGCACTGATCAATCGAGTGGCCGATTGAGGAGCAATTGTTACAGAGGGTGGGGAGATATTCATATTCCAGATAAATCCAGTGTTTGTGATCATTCGTATCGATGCGCAGCTTATATTGAATATCACGAGTCAACTCCACATCGACGAGCACTCTAGCATAGTGTCCGAACTCGCCATTAACCGTGTTTTGATCAAAGCGCAGAGGAACCCCGACAGCCCTAGCAATATTGGCTATAATTCTTGTGTCCCAGAATTCCCAAGGCAGGTTGTAAAGTCTTACCCAGACCTGTGCAGAGGTGGACTTATGTTGATCCGGGTTGAAGCCAGGGGTCCAAGGGGTAATTCCTGGCTTCAGCGAAATTGCACCAAGCCCCCATATTGCTTGAAGAGCTTTGGCATCCGGCATTACAATTTGATAGAAGCCTTTGCCGAGTGATATCAATTTCCAATCCATATCCCTCTTCCATACCTGGTTCAATTTCAGCTTCAACTCAGCATGTTTCCAGGGCCTGTCACCCTTGCTCAATGTGATTCTCCCAATCACCGAGTGCTGGACTGATTTGATTCTCTCCTCGTAGAGTGCTTGTGGGATTTTGACAGCCATAAATCCTCCCTCCTCAGAGATAATCGGCTGGGATGGCGTCGGGATTGATGTTGCAGAAATAGTCTTTTTTAGAGCCGCCGCGAAGGAGGGTGGAGCAATGGACGAAGTCATCACAGGTTCAGAGACTCGGGAAGTGAAACGAGCAAAAGCCTCCCTTCCGAAGAGGTGAGCGATGGCGAACGGCGCATCGCCATCCGAAGAGGTCATCACTGTCGTGAATAAAAATGCTAGTATATGTGTAGTGATATTAAGCCTCTAAAATGAGATTAATTACCATTTAAGTAAAGGAAGAAGAAAAGAAAAGATATATATATACATATACTTATATTTAAAAATAAAATAAAAAATGATATACAAACATCCTAAATAATTATATATACCAAATGTCTAAAAAAATAATTTGAAAACATATATTACATAACTATACATATATATATATATATATATATATATATATATATATATATATAAAGGATCAAAAGCTCAAAAGTTAAGAAGGATGGACCAAAACAACATTTTTTACATTCCAGCAGATTTACCGACGGAAAATCCGTCGGTAAACAGCAATTAGTGACAGAAACGGAAAATTACAGAACTACTCCAACTGTTTCCAGATTTATTCAAAAGCTTTAAATTAAGTCTAATTCAATCGTTTTGGATTTCCGAACTCCCAAAAATGGATCATAGTCAATAACGGAAGTTCCTAAAACGACGTTTTTATTTTAAAACATTATTCGGAAATTCTTTTAAATTAAAACTTATAATTACAACGTTTTTAACACCCGAACTACCTTTTTATCGGATCACGGTTCGTATTGGGATATCAAAACGAGGTTTTTTATTTTAAAGCAAAACCGAATTTTATTCAACACGAGACGAAAATTAAATAAATATGCCAAATTAAATAAAACGTGATAAAATAAAAGAATAACTAAATAAATAAAAAACTATAACATAAAAATAAATAAAGGAAAGGAATAAATTAAATAAAATAAAAGAGTCTAGTCCTCGGATAATACCTTAAATTCGGTATCTGACAGACGAAGCCGATTGATTCCACGAGTCGTGATTTTTCGGTTTTTTGTGTTTTTTTAGTAAAAATTTAACTTTGGAAAATTTGGATTTTTTTGGGAAAAAAATATTTTCTCCAAAAAATTGACTTTCTCTCTCTAAAAATGTTTAGAGTGAGAAAGCATCAAAAATTCTCTCTCCCTCCTCCTTTTTTCAATGCATGGGGATCCGTGCCTTTTATAGGCAAACGGGTCCCCGGACAAATGGGCGACGCCCGAGTAAAATCGGGCGTCGCCCAAGGGGGTTGGGCGGCCGCCCAAAGCATGTTGGGCGGCCGCCCAACCTTGCGTTGGGCTACCGCCCAACATTGTGGGGCGGTCGCCCAACAGCGTTGGGCGAGCGCCCAACGCGAGGTTGGGCGTGCGCGCCCAACTGCCGTTGGGCGTCAGCCCGACGCGGTTGGGCGCTCGCCCAACAGCCGCCGGGGCGCGTCTCGCGCCGCCGGGCGTACACGCCCCCTGCGGCCGTCGAGCTCACGTTCCACGCCGTCGGGCGTCCACGCGTCGTGACCGCCGAACGTGTGTTCCGCGCTGCCAAGCTCGTGCATTGCTCGGACGTCGAGCGCGTGCTATTCCTGGTTGGATGCGTTTGTCCGACGGGCGTCGAGCGGGTGTCCGACTGTCGTCGAACGCGCGCCGGCCGCCGCTAAGTACTCGCACCATGCCGCTAAGCATTCGCGAGCCATCCAATCAACAACAGCGACCCACCGTAACTTATTTATTTTATTATTTTTTTTCAAAACTTCCGGAATCAATCGCTTCCACCGTCTTGTTTTCAGGTTTTCGTCACAGGTCCTCCGACTCGGTGTCTACAACCGTCTTTGGAACCGGCCATAACAACACTGCTTCAACCTTGGTTGGGTCCATGGAAACACCCTCCTCTATAATTATATGCCCCAAGTATTCAACCGTCAATCCCCCAAACTGACATCTTTTCCTATTTGCTACAAATTTTTGCTGCTTCAGGATCTCCAATAATTCTGCCAAATGACTTATATGTTGCTCCCAAGTTTTACTGAAAATTAGAATGTCGTCAAAGAACACAAGCACTGATTTTATTAAGAGAGGACGAAATATGTCATTCATAACTGCTTGAAACGTGGTTGGGGCGTTAGTTAAACCGAATGGCATCACGAGATATTCGTAATGCCCGTTATGAGTATGGAAAGCTGTTTTCTCAACATCACCTCGATTCATTTGAATTTGATGATATACCGACTTAAGATCGATCTTTGAAAAGTACTTTGCCCCTTGTAACTCATCTAAGAGCTCTTCTACTATTGGAATTGGGTACTTATCTGGAACAATTTGTTTGTTCAAGGCCCTGTAATCAACGCACAACCGCCATGATGCGTCTTTTTTCTTCACTAGCGAAACCGGGCTCGAATACGCGTTGTTACTATTCTGAATTATTCCATGCTCCAATATGTCTTCCACCTGTTTCTCGATTTCATCCTTGTGGTAATGTGGATAACAGTATGGTCGTACACACAGCGGCCCGCTTTCGGGGACTAAATTGATAGCATTGCAGACCTTCCTTGGGGGGGGGGGGGGGGGGCAGTCCCCTAGGCTCAGTGAAAACAATCTGAAACCTCCCAAGCAACCCTTCTAATTGCTTCAATTTTCTCCCATCCACAACTTCCTTTTTCACACAGTGCTTACCAATCCTCTCAGAGTTAATTTCCACCAAACCTGCACCCTTTTCCTCTAGCCAGACATGGAGTGATGCCGGTTCACGGCGTCTTGAATCCATCCCACTAATCTCAATTTGTTTTCCGTCTTTCCAGAATCTCATTTTCTTTAATTTCCAATCGTGATGGACCTCCCCCAACATTTTCAACTAGTCGATTCTGAGTATTAAATCTAAGTTCCTAATATCGAGCACAATAGCCTTAATTTTGCACTCGAAATCACCCATCACTATTTTAAGCTGCAGACAATGATGTGAAGTTCTCACTTGATACCCATCTCCCAATCTGATGACCAGTTTCTTCCCCTCTTCTTTCGGCAAGCCCAACGATTTCACCAGACGATGCGATATGAATTTGTGGGTAGCCCCACTATCCACCAAAAATGAAATTGGTATTCCCAAAATTATGCCCATGAACTTGAAAGTTTTTAAATCAGCCTCTTGGTAATCCTCCATTCCATTCCACTCTAAGGCTTGACACTCGCCATTCTCATCCATTCCGTTCCCGTCCTCCACAAATGTGGCCTCTGCAAAAACAATTTCCCCTTCCTCATTGACTTCTTCATCTTCAGCCAGGAGCAAGATTCTCAACTTCCCCTCACCATATCTATGTTGCGGAGAGTAAGGTTGTGCACACCAAAAACATAAGCCCTTTCTCTTCCTGTCATCCCATTCTTTTTGCGTGATGTGCTTTGTTCCTCTGTTCCTCAATATCATTGAGTTTTGCGTGACAGATGAGAGTGAAAAGGCTCTCGAATTCTCACTGCTTATCCCTGAATTAGGTTTGCTGTTTGACCTAGCCCATTAGATCCATCTCGGCCCAACCCAGTAGCCCTAGAATCATTAAACCCTCTCCAAGTGCTTGAGGTCACGTGACCTGCACCAGAACCTCTTTCCTTCATTCCAACGTGAAAATTTCCACCGACTCTCTTCTCTTTCGTGATGGTCGATTCTGCCGTCCGGGCTAACCTTATTGCCTCCAATCTTGTAGGAGGGTGATGCATCCTAATCTTGTTACGAATTTCCTCCTTCAAACCTTTAACGAAATATCCCACGTATTGTAATTCTGGTTGGTGAGGAACCAAGGAAGCAATTAATTCGAATTCTTCAATGAAGTCTGCTATGGATCCTTGCTGTTGAATACTTGCAAGTTCCTCATATGGATTAGGTATTTCCAAATGACCAAAACGCTGCAAAAACTCCCCTTTGAAAATTTCCCATGTAAAATTCGGATTTGATTCCCGAAGGAGGCTGAACCAGTTTATCACCGGTCCTTCCATACAAATTTCTGTGTTATCCAACCAAAACTCTTCTAGTGTACGGTTGATCCGGAAATACATCTCTGCTCTGGTGAGCCACCCTCGTGGGATGGCTCCATCGAACATAGGCAGTTTCACTCTTCTGCTGGCCAAGGATGGTTCAGCATTGGCTGTGTTGTTGCTGCACCTAATTCCAAGTGTCTCCTCGGAGGTCTTGGAGTGGGGTGTAGCCCTAGCATGAGATCTTCACCAGAACTTCCTTCCGTCTGCGTTGCACGAGCACCCTGCTCTCTTGATAGAATCATCATCACTCACCGTGTAACCTTCACTATGAAGTTACAAAATGACTACGCAGGGACACAATCCCCTCTCCTCCTGCCAACTGTAGGGCATTACCCAAAATAACAAAACACAATAATATCCCCTTCTCTCTCCTTTCCCCATTTATATAACTAACACTACTAAAGACAACACCACAATCTTACTCTAGGTAATTCATTTTCTACCCTTCCTTGAATAGACCCTTAACACTTTAGGCCCATTGGGCTCTGCCTCTTTGTTAACAATATGTTTAAGCTAAATGTGTAAAAATAGAAGGACTACATAGCTAAGGGCTGAATGTACACAAAAAAGAGAGTGTAGGGGCCTTAATTTTATTTTGAAAGAATTATATGTTGATTGAATTTGTGTAAGCGTTAGATCTGGAATTTAAAATAAAAAAAAAAGAAAAAGATAATTGGAGAGAAAATCATAAAAAGGAGAAAAGACTATTTCCTTGGCAGTGGAGTTACCACACAATTATTAAAATTTACCCTTATGATGGTCCTTTTCTTTCTCTCTGCCTCAAAAATTCAAATTCAAGGACCATTTATCTATTATTGTAAAGGTTAAATGGGTTAATAAGTTAATCCCATAGCTATAATTTTCCAGTTCTCTAAATTGAAAATGGATATAATAAAACCACAATGTTTATTGCTATCATTTAGCCTATTAATCATAGTTTCAAAGTCCATTTTTGTTAATAATGATAACAATCAAGAAAAACAAGTTCCATGTTATTTCATTTTCGGAGACTCCTTAGTTGATAATGGCAACAACAACAATCTTATCACTGAAACTAAAGTAAATTATCCACCCTATGGAATTGATTTTCCCGACGGTCCGACCGGAAGGTTCACCAACGGCAAAACCTCAGCTGATACAATTGGTATATTATTATTTGTTTAATTATTAGTATCATGGTCTTAATTAATTAATTAAGCAGGGGTGTTACATGAACTTTTGCAGGTGAGCTATTGGGTTTTAAAAAGTTAATTCCTTCGTTTTTAAAAGCTAATGGGTCTGAAATATTGGATGGTGTAAATTATGCATCGGGAGCTTCTGGAATCCTCTATGAAACTGGCAAACAAGCGGTAATTTTCTTAAATATATATAAGAACAAGTATCCCTTGTTTGCATTTAATTAAATGATAACATCAATTAGTAGTTTATTTTCCTTATTTGGAATAAAAAATTGGTGGAAAATATTCTAATACTCAATTGGAGTTACACTTGCCCCCTAAACTTTTTGTGATACCAAATGGTAAAATTGTACCCCAAAGCACCAAAGTTAACCCTAATATTCTAAGAGAAGCATAGATCTAGCATTAATCTAGAAAATGATGCATATTTAATCCTAGCATTTCCAAACAAGATCTATTTTAGCCGTACGTTATCGAAAATTAGAAAGAAATAGTTTAATTGGTATTTAATTGTCAACTTTAACCTTTCAAATATCAATGATATCTAAAGTATTTGCAATATTACTATCAAAATTACAAATTTTTGTTAAAATGCAAAAAAACTAAATCTGTTATATATAAATTAATCACAGTTTTTTTTTGTCAAACTATCTAAAATATTTATTGTATTATTAATATAATTAAAAAAAAACAACAAAAAATATACAAAATTGCTTCATTTTAGCGACAAACTTGTTTGGAAGATCCGATGTAACAGTTAACTAACAGTCAAACAATTTTTTCAAACTTTCTATAGCGTATGGCTAAAATTAATCTTGCTTGGAAACATTAGTATTAATTTTTCACAATTTCTATAGCGTATGGCTAAAAAATTTCACAATTTTTCACAATTAAACTTCGCTTGAAACATTAAGGTTAAATTTGTAAAAATTGACCCGACTAATTTGCCGTTGTTCAAACTCGTTATTTAATTTTCACTCTGGCACATATAAATTAACCCCAAAAAAAGTGAACATAGTTACAAATAAATGCCAAAATCATAAAATGTGTTTATCGACAAACTTGTTTTGAAGGTCTGATGTCGTAGTAAAATAGCGGTTCAAATTTATTGTCAAGTAATGGTAATGTTAAAGATAAATTTTTAATATTTAATACATTAGAGATAAATCTACATTAAATAAATTTGGAATTGGTGGTTGCAGGGTGATAATGTAGAGTTGACGAAGCAGTTGCAGAATCACCAAGTTACAGTGTCACGAATAATCGACCTTTTCAACAACAATGAAACAGCTGCTTTCGAGCATTTAAACAAATGCTTCTATTTGGTTGCCACTGGAAATAATGATTACATTAACAATTACTTCATGCCTGGCTACAATACAAGCACTTTGTACACTCCTTTTCAGTATGCTGGTCTTCTAATGGACCACTTTTCAGTGCAATTAAGGGTATGTTATATTTCACTGGATTCAATTTTCATTGGTTCGGGAGTATTACTCACCAAAGTGCTGTAAAATTTCTCTCTGTCCTACATATATATATATAATAAAATTGTGGGTTAATTTGAATTTCTCTAGCTATTACATGCGCTTGGAGCAAGGAAGGTGGGAGTGAATTCAGTGTCGAGCATAGGATGCACGCCTGTTTCAACAATCCTTTTTAGCAGAAAAAGCTCTATTTGTGTTGACAAGCTTAATTTTGCTGCCAATTTCTTCAACCAACGACTTGCTTTGCTTCTTTTTCGCTTAAATCTCGCCCTTCCTGGTGCCAAATTTCTTCAAATTGGCTCACTCGGATACGAACCTGCAACGTATATTCCGGGTAAATATACATGCAATAACTTAGTTTTCTTTTCGTGTGATCAAACGAGCACCAACGGTTCACCGACGGAAATTGATCCGTCTGCGAATGTCTTGTTGTGTGCTTCTCCATCTCGGTAGAGCTGTAATCGAGGTGCGTTTTGACATGCTCATGCTCGGCTCGTTAAAAATATTGACAGCTCGAACTCAATATTTTTTCGTGAGCAGCTCGCGAGCTTGTTAATGAGTTTGTCACGAGCAGCTCGTTGATATTGTTCATTAACTTCGCTCGTGAACAACCACTGCAAAAAACAACGTTTTTGTAGGGAAATGTTTCTCCTTAAAAGATTAATGTTTCGCCACTAAAAGCGTTTTGTGGCGAAAAATGTCCCGCCACATTATTGCCAGCGTTAGAGCATCATTAAAGAAAACTTTGGCGAAAACTAAAATTTCTGTAACACATGACTTTATAGTTTTGAAACCTAAGAACCTAAAATTTATATAAAAGTACGTTGTTTTACATTTCTTCCTACTATTGTTAAAATAATAATCGAACCAAGCTTTCTCATAATTAGTGTTCATAAACCTATAACTAAGCGTGCTCATTTGAGCTGATTTTTGTTATTCTCAAACTCGGCTCATTTATAAATTGAATGGGTCAGTTCATTTACAGCCCTACATGTCGGAGAGTAATTTGACTCTATTGGAGATATATTAGTGAGTGATATCCCTAAATAAAATCCTGATGAGTCTAATATTTGAAAATGCAGGTATAAATAATGTAACATTAAGCGGTTGCTGTGAGTTAAATGAGATCGGACTGTGCATCCCAAACAGACCAGTGTGCGAGAATAGGCGACTTGCAGTGTTCTGGGATGGATTCCATCCCACTGAATATGTTAATAAGTTTATTGGAACGGCAGCGTATCGTCTTATCAAGGCTACTATCTTAAAGTTTTGACCCTTATTTCCACTATTTTGTTTTGCTATTTTAACTTGTAAATAGGTTTGATTTAATTAATGAGACTTAGATTACTGCACAATTAGTTATACTTCAATTTACTTAATTCTAAAATTTTAATCCTCGATGTTGATTTAGGGTATGTTTGGTTCAGCTGTTAACTAATAGTTGTTGCGATTGATGTTAGCTGTTTCCAGTCGCAGTAAGCTGTTACTGTTAGCTGTTTATTATCAGATGTTTAATTACTAGTGTTTAGTAAAATTATATTGAACTGTTGTTGTTCAGATTTAAAATGTCTAAAATGGACATGTTTTAAATTAATCAATGATGAAATTATGAAAGGGAAAATGTGAAAACATGCCCATAACATTTACAACTAGAAATAATTTTACTCTTAACGTCTAAAATGGTGCAATTTTACCTGACAGCTAAGAGCAATTTTACCCTTAATATTGCTCGATTTCAGATATTATTAGAAAACATAGATATTTTATTTCTTATTTTACACTAAACCTGTTCATGGGCTGGGCCGGACTGGGCTTGGGCCGGGCCTAACCGGGCTTATGACATAATTACTTTGTCCAAGCCCAACCAAGCCCGCACTATATTTATATCGGGGTCGGGCCGGGCTGGGCCAAGCTAAAAAAACTAATTCACAAGCCCAACCCGGCCCGGCCAACTAATATCTTTGTATTTTTTAAAAATTAAAATTAAACTAAAAAATTATAATACAAATATAAATAATAAAATACAATAAACTAAATTTTAGAGGATTATTTTAATAAAAATCAATTAATGCAATCCTAAATAAAAAAATACTTTTTTGATAGTAATAAATAAAATAGTAATATGTACACGTCGTTTGAAAATTTTTATGTTGAAGAAATTTAAATTTTTTATTTTTGGAATATAAAGTTTATTAAACTATAAAAGTTATTAAATTAAAATTATTATTAAAATTTCAGGCCGGGCTGGGTTGGGCCTGGGTTTTGAGACAAATCCCAAGCCCAACATACTCTATGCACGGGTCTAAGCGGGCTTGGGCAGGGCTGGGCCTATTACTAAACATGTATGTCCAAGCCCAGTCTTTGAAGAGCGGGCTTGGGCCGGGCTAGGCCTATTACTAAACATGTATGTCCAAGCCCAGTCTTTGAAGAGCGGGCTTGGATGGGCCAGTGGGCTTTTGAACAGGTCTATTTTACACCAACTGCACATATCAGTAGTTCTAAAATAGAGATTTCATATTTTTTTGTGATTTAATAATAAAATTGAAAATTAATATTTATAAATTCGATGAAATATTTGAATTTTTTTCCCAACTCGTACAAAAGAATATATTTTTTTTATTTTCTTAAAAAAAATTCACGTTTAATCATATGTTTGTGATCTGTTACTAACAATGATAAAATAGTGCACATATGAAGTGTAGATGACAACATTCATGACCAAGAATACATTTTGATAAATTATTTCTCAAATTGACCCAACTTGTCAATGTTAGGGGTAAAATTGTTTTTGGCTGCCAACATTAGGGTATAATTGAATAATTTTAGACGTTAAGTGTAAAATTGCTACTAGTTACAAATGTTAGGGGTATTTTTGCACCTTATCCTATTATAAAATAAAAAATGTGTTATATAAATTAATAAAAATAATCTATATAAAAAATAAAAAATTCATTAAACGCAACAAAACATTGTTCTTCCGGTAATTATTATGTAGAAATATAAATAATGTTAAAGAATAAACATATTTTGTGGAAATAAGAAGGATAATTTTGTCAATAGCATATAACTAACAAACAGTTGTGAGCTTTTCGTGAAACGCTCCAAAACCCTGCAGTTTTCAGAGAAAATGCTAAACGTTGCGGTTATATAAACCTAACCAAAAACTATATTTCCTGTAGTTTGGAGTGAAACGCTAAACGCTCCTCCGAAAAGCTGAAACAAACACCCTCTATATTTTAGAAATTTTTTTATTAATTTCTGAACTTGTTTAAAATAATTTTAAAAATATTAGCTCATTAAAAATTTTAGTGAGCTAGACGTTTTGTACCTTCGTGTTTTTATTACAGAATTATATTTTTAGTACTTAAAGGATAAGGGTCAAATTTAACTTATATTTTTCGATAAAATGCAGATTTAGTTTTAATGTACGAAATGGTTAAAATTTAACATTAACGTTTCCAAGTAAGATCAATGTTAGTTCTACGTTATAAAAAATTAAAAAAAGATTAGTTTGACTGTTATTTAACTGTCATATTAGATATTTCAAACACGTTTGTTGATAAATGGAAATGGTTTCGTATATTTTTTTGTTGATTCTTTGTAACTATATTAATATCACATTTAATATTTTGTAATTATATTAATAATACAATAAAAATTCTAGATATAATTAATTTTTAGAAGATTCAATATGATAATTAAATAATAATAAAATCAGTCTTTGAAATTTTTGACAACGTATATAGTTAAAATTGATTATGTCTGAAAATATTAAGATTAATTTATCAAAAAAAAAATATTAAGATTAAATGCCACTAGGTTTTTCTATGTGACTTGGCACAATTTACTTGTCGGTCAAGGACTCGCTTGGCCGACTTATGCAGTTGGCAGTTCCACTTTGGGCTTTCTGGGCCTGAATTAAATTTGGTCACTCATCTTGGACCCATCTGGAGATATTTTACTCATTCTGGAATTGTTTCATCCGCCTTGAAAAACATTGCACTCGGTCACTTGGATGATCAAAATTTTATTATTATTAATATATATATATATATATATATATATATATATATATATATATATATATATATATATATATATATATATATATATATATATATATATAGAGGCTTTAAAGAGTCAAATAATTGATATTTTAATCAATTTATTTATTAAATATAGATTGAGAGTTAATTAAAAAAATGTGAAATAACTTTTATATTTTGGGTAAATAAATGTATTTGATGAGTAATAATCGGTGTTGTAAAAGTGGGCGGACAAGACTTCAAAAGATTAATCGGGGATTAATCGGATAGGTATTTTTCTATTTTTTATATCTATAATTAAATAAATATTATATAAACATATTTAAAATATAAATGATCACATCTAAAAATAATATTAATAAATATTATCTAAATATTATAAATATTTACTTTAAATAAATAATAAAATATCCATAAATATTCATAAAAAAAAATATGTCTACTACTTTCTCCATATTCATCAAATAATTCTTTATTTTCTTCCTCAAAATATTTAATTCGTAATTTAATATATTGAAATTAATTTTATTTAGAGTGCTATGTAAATTAGTTTTATTATTTTTAGTAGTTGTTGTGATCATTAATTATTTGTATTATTTATTTTGTAGCAAAATTTTTATAATTTTATGATTTGACCCGATTTTTAACCGCCTAACCCGATTTTTTTGTCGCCTGGCCCGATTTTTAGCCGCCTAACCCGACTTGCCCGCCTAACCTGACTTGCCCAACTAGCCCGACTTGCCCCGATTTACCCCGACTTGAACCGCCTAGGTGGAAATATATCGGACCCCCGACTTAACCCGCACAGTTATAAAAAATCGGTCAGTGTTCTGAATTTCGCCGACTAGTCAGCCGATTAGTCGGCGACTTGGCCGACTTTTAGAACACTGGTAATAATACATATTATACAAATATTAATTAGGAGATGTCTTGGAAAAACAATCAATTTATAATACCGACTCCTTTGAAGTGTTTTCGGTGTAACGAATCATCATTCAAACAAATTTTCAAAGAAGGACAACCAACTTAGTACACATATTTGAAGACAATGAATAAGAAGATGGGATATACTATAAACCAATCATTGAAATGCAGTCATACTACTCTATTTCATTGAAGAGATGTCACACGATCTCTTTCTCCAAGAGTTGGTTCAGGTTTTTTAGACGCCATGTGGTGATATCACTATGGAAGATTAATTTTCTGTGTCTCAATTTAGAAATTACATTTCTTTTCTAGTTAAAGAATATCTAGATTTGAGTTTTAGTATATATGTACAATAGAATTAACATATTATCTACAATAAGAAATTGTCGAACATAGATATCAACTTACCACTCAAATCAACTCTCATTGCATTATATGTAGTAAACTTTAATTGAAAGAGCCTTCACTTAAAAAAAACGCGCTGAACAACTCATGTTGGAATTGTGGAGATTTTTGTTTGTTTGATAATATAACTAATTGGTACATTGTAATTAAGGAAACATAGAAAATTTCATTGCACTACTAAGCAAAGGACCAGCGTATGCAAATTTACTATACAGTAAAACCTTTGTTACCAAACTCTATTTAGCAAGAACCTCTCAATTGTTATACAAATAGTCTGATCCCAAGTGTGTTCCTATATAGAGGTTTTACTGTAAAGTTTTCTAACTCTATAAATACAAAGCTAAGGTTGGTACAATTAGGCATCATCATTTCTACTCACCTCGTCATTGATATGGAAAATCAGAAAAAGCTCCATTTGTTTGGCATAGCTCTTGTGTTTGCAACCATAGGTAAGGCTGATCACCTGCCTTATGGTATTGACTTCCCCGATGATCCGACTGGCATGTATTGCAATTGTCTGACGATTGCTGAAGCTAGTGATTAACTTGATGAGGGCATCCTGTCCCTAAGACCGAGCTCTGAGCTAAGAGACGAGGATAGCGAGAGTCGGGCTAACCAGCCAGGCACGCAAGGCGTAAAGGACTCCCTTGCCGAAGAATTATCCATGAGATCAATGACGCGGGGTGCATCTCCAAGTACGCGAGGCGTGAAACCAGAGTCCGAAGTGAAGATTGTCCAGGAGGCCGACTACGCGGGGCATACCACCAGGGGCGCCTCGCGTGAAGTCCATCAGCGAGGACCACCAGGATCAGAGGCTCCAATACGCGGGTCGTGAATCCGGAATGCCATGCGTGAAGTGCTCGTCGAAGACTCTCACATCTTAGTGGCTCAGTCACACGGGGCGTACCAAGGTCCACGCGGGGCGTGTCCTGCCAGGAGCATACTTCTCCTCCAAGTTCTACCATTGGGGGGGGGGGACCAATCCTGCCCTTGATTAATTACTGTTTTGCCATCACCCAATATTTATTAGGTTGCCATTAATTCTTACCCTTCCCATCCTAGCCCTTGTCCTATGTTTTGTTAGAAACCCTATTCAATGGCTTTTAGTCTTTCCCCTTTCATTTTGTTGGAGTATATAAGCTCCATTATTTGTAATGAAACCTAACTTTTATGAAATTTATCTCAAGCCTCCATTGGAGCTCAAGGTTCATCCTTGTTTTGGGTTTATTCAACCTTCAAGTTTAGCTTGAAAAGATTGTATTCTTTGTGAGTTTACGATTAAAACTCTCAGTCGATTTCACTCTACATCAGTTGGTATCAGAGCTGAGTCGTTTTCCTTCCGGAGACTTCTTCTCGGAAATGGTTCAACCACGTATCACAAACGAAGCCACCAGATCCATGGAGCAACGAGTTGAGACGCTAGAAGGCAACGTGAAGCATATCATGGAGTCTCTAAGAGCGATAGAATAGAAGCACGACACGAGTACCCGAGATATTTGTCTCATTCTTGAAGAACTCACTATAACAACCCGCAATAATCAAGCTCTCTTACTCGGAGAGCCGCACCGGCTGCAAGAAGAACAAGCCCATCCTCTACTTGACCGACAACTGACACCACCACCAAGGAGAACTTATGCACCCCAAGCCATGGACCCTCGGGTTCAAGAGGTAAGGCAGACTAATCCCGTAATCATTAGAAATGAGGATAGTGATAGTGATGGGGACTTGTTTGATGATTACGATATGCCTAGGATTGCTAGGAATATGGGGATTAGGATGGATGATAATGCTATGCATGATAGACCTAGACATGATGTGCATGTGAATGATGTAGTTGGTCCCACGCATGTGCATGCTGAGAATATGGATATTGTGCATAATGATGTTGTAGGTGGTTATGAGAGGGAGAATGTTGGTTTGAATGACCCGTATGGGGGTCGGGGTAATGAAAGAGGCAGATATCGGGGCGAGCCGGATGTGAGAATGGGGTTTGGAGGCAATTTTGAGAGGGACAACGCCTTCAAATTGAAAGTGGACTTAACCGTCATTCGGGGGAGAACTCGACATAGAGGGTTTTCTTGATTGGTTGTTAGAGGTGGAGCGGTTCTTTGATTATGCGGGAATACCGGAGGATCGGAAAGTCCGTTTGGTAGCTTACCGGTTGAAACGGGGAGCTTCAGTTTGGTGGGATAATGTTAAAGAGGGGAGAAGAAGATGAGGAAGGGAGCCGATTAGATCTTGGCTTAGAATGAAGTCGATGTTGAGAGAGAGATTCCTACCACCCGATTACGAGCAATACATCTACAGCTCTTATCGAAATTGCTCACAAGGTGCAAGGAGTGTGCATGAATACACCTCGGAGTTCTTGCGGCTTTCGGCAAAGGCTAACTTATCGGAAACCGAAAGCCAAAAGACTTCAAGGTATCTTGAAGGATTGAGGTACAACATCCAATATCGGATTGGAACACAGATGGTGATTCGGGTGCAAGACGCCCATAATTTAGCATTGAAGGCTGAGGCACAGTTGAGTTTGAGGGGACGTGAAGGCTATAGGAGAGCCGGGGTTGAGAATACTTATGGTGGGAGAGGAGCTCCCAAGGGTATTGATAAGGGCAAGGGTATTGCAAGTTTGAGCGATCCCAAGGCGCCAAGTGCGGGAAAGGCACCTAGTGGAGATGTGAGGCCTTTTAAGGCGACACAACCCCCTAGGGGCAACAACCCCTATGCGAGACCGGCTCCATTCAAATTCTTCCGATGTAATGAGTTGGGTCACCGCTCAAATGAGTGTCCCAAGAGAAGAAGCGCCAACATGGTTGAGCGGTATGAAGACGATGAGGAATATCATGATGAAGGGGATGTGTGTTGTGAGCCGATTGATGATGACTATGATTGGGAGTATGATGGTGGACAAGCCATACATGTAGTAAGAAGAATTTTGGTCTCAAGTAAGGTGGCGTCGGATCAACGGCATCAATTGTTCCGAACCCGATGTCTAGTGCAAGGGGTGAAGTGCAATGTGATCATTGATAGTGGGAGTCAAGAGAATATTATCAGCGACACGGCAGCCAAAAGTTCGGATATTGAGGCGCACCCTAATCCGTATAGTGTGGGGTGGATCAAGGACGTAGGTGAGATGAAGGTTACCCAAAGGTGTAGGGTACCCCTTGAGATCGGGGAATACCAAGACGAGGTCTATTGTGACATCGTGGAGATGGATGCTTGCCACTTATTGTTGGTGTTGGTCCCGTGTGATTAGTTCCAAGGGGGGGGGGTTAGGAACTAATGTAACTTCTTGGATAATTAATCTTGCTGACTTAATAATTTTAGTGAGTTTATCAACTCAGCTTTGGCCAGCTTGGCCGATCTTAGTGTAAGACAGCTTTAGTCAGATGTTGACTAAGACTGTTTCACTTGCGAGTTGGGAATTGACACTTTTGTGGTTAGCTTCCAACTCAGCACTCTAATTTACTCAGTGTCAGCTTTAAACAGTTTATATGCTGAGTAAATATAACAAACATCACATGCACACACACACACACACACACACACACACACACACATATATATATATATATATATATATATATATATATATATATATATATATTGAGAGAGTTAGAAGTTACTCAGCATGACTTATCCTGGTTCGACCTCTCCGCCTACGTCCAGTCCCCAGACTCCTCCGGGCTTTTAGAATCCAATGCTGAGCTCTTTAAGGGTAGAGCACAAACCGGTTACAAGGAAGTTGAATATGCAAGAGTATCTTCCTCTATTCGTCTACTCAACTCCTACTAAGTGCTACAACCCAGCACCTAGATTTCTCTACCACTGAGTATTTACAACCAAATACTCAGCACAACACTCTCAATTCACGATTGATACAATTTGCTCTTTTTCAGATAAAGAACACTTTAGATGATTACAAAACAATCAATCTAGCATTTACACAGGGATAGAAAGTTGGTGTAAGATTTCTTTCTTATTTTTGAGTGCTTTGAGCTTGTATTTTTCTCTCTTGTATATTCTGTAATTCGGCAATGATCCAAGAGGATTGCTTGTCCTTTTATAGTTTTATTTTGAGGATCAAATGATTTGAATTTGATTTGTACGTTGAATCCAAAACGGCTCTTTTGGGGGACAACCTTCTGGTCAGCTTCAGATGTGCAGGCCAATCTTGTTTTCTGATTTCTTCAGATGTCAGGCTTGTCTTCTTCCTACAGGCTTTGTCTTCTTGCGGCAGTTTGTCTTATAGCAACGACCAGTTGACCCATGCATCTCGGAATTTGGATTTTGCGTAATTCCAAGGCTTCAATTATTGGTGCAGACAGTTGTCGGATTTGTCCTTTAGCTAACGGATCATTCATGCTGTCCTGAAGATAACTCAGCTTCACTTCGCTAGTCATTGTCTTTGATTGTCACCAATTCTCATACTAAGTTCTTTTTCACTCAGCTTCCATGGCCAGCTTCGTTCTGCAGGATCTAGTTCTGAAGCGGACTTCTTTTATGCTGAGTTCCGTTCCACTCAGCTTCTTTGATCAGCTTCATTCTTAAGTTGTTGTTTTGAAGATGGCTTATCTTCTCTTGTGCTGAGTTGCTCTTCACTCAGCTTGTGTTGTGTTCTCATACTGACTTTGTCCTGTCTTAATTTTTATTTCCTTTTGCATTTATATTTATACTCAATATTGAACAAACGGATTAGTACAATTATTGAGCGATTTCCGCAAGTGCACGGTATACGCTTGTAGTAATAAAATATATCGAACCCACAGGGAACGCTTTTTAACAAAAACTTTATTTAATTCGGTTTAATCACATGTTTAGGTTTAATAAAAGAAATACGTTTAGTTGATGGAATAGGTTTTGGTAAATTAGGATTAGATAGAAGGATTATATCGAGTTTAGAGAACAATTCCGTTTTGGAATTTTGATTACAAAACAGATACTTCCGTAATTGGAATAAAATAGATCTTATTTTCATAAAGCAAAGTAAACAACTTTAACTTTGTGAGATTATGGACATGTAACAATATAGCGATTTACTCAATTAAATGGCTTCGAACCATAGAAATCCCCCTGGCGTTGAGATGATTCCTACCTTAATCAAACTAGTGTTTTATTTCTGATAAGCCGCGATCAGCGATCATGTCATCCATAAAAACTAAATTTGTTAAGTGTTCAACAAAGTTCTTATATGAATAAGATGGAATAGAACGTTTTAATAAAAACACCAATTTATCATTTTGAAAATCATTTTGTCAGAACAATATCAAAATAACAAACAGTAAGAATATATTGAATAAATAAGTATATCATTAATGAAATGTGAATTTTCACAAGTTAACAGAGAAGTAGAAACTTGGATAGCATTGCAACGAAAACTTTGAGATCCGGGTCGTCAGTCTTTCTCTCAAACTCCGTAGGTTCGTCAAACCTCATGCGCTTCAGCCGTCAATTCTTCTCGCTGGATCTTCGGAATAGAGACTGGTCTCGTCCACTATCAGAATGAAAACTAAACTAATACTGTGTTTATAACTAATCTAAATACAATTCGTGTACAACACGATTGTTTACAGAAATGAACTCTAACTTTTTGATTCTTTTCTGAATCAGAAACTCAACATAACAACTTTCTTCTCTAATTTCTCTAACTTTTCCAACTTAACCAACTTTGATTTCTGAAATGGATCACTTATTTATAGTTGTTGAAGGGTTGTAAATGACGGGTCGTGTCTGCTGGTGAAGGGTCGCTTTTATCCGAATGAACAGACGCGTTTTTCCGATTTCGAACATGTGTTTTGTGTGCAGGAAGGTTCGCTGTCGGGACTGAGATTCTGAAAATCTCAGTCGCGACAGGGGATATAGGGGCGAGCTTGAAAACTTCATTTTCCCCCGATCTGGCCTCCGCAAGTCGCGATTGAGATTTTGAGAATCTCAGTCGCGACAGAGAGATTTCTCCCTGGCGTTCGACTGCTTTTCATCCTCCTCGAGCGTTCTTCTGACTGATATGCATTCTCGGTACGTTTTTAAGGTTTTTCGTCCATTTTAGCTCCGTTTTAGCTCCGTTTTTGCTCCTATTTGGATTTTACCAAATATTTAGGTACCTTGCATCAAAGAAGTAAATAAAGACGTAAAAGTATTCCAAATGAATATAATTAACTCGATTTCAATGTAAATTTAACGTATTTATATATGATATTTTAGGTATATTTTGGGCTTAACAAACTCCCACACTTAAGCTTTTGCTAGTCCCGAGCAAAATTTCACTGAATTTATTCTTTTAATCAAACTCTTCATAAACAGAACTAGTTAAACCGAAAGATAAACTTTTCACGGTATATTTATACGCAAAGCATCAAACTAGCTAGTGTAAAAGAGACATATTACTCGTCTTGTATTTCAATTTTTATATTGAAGTATTCGGGACGGTGTAAGCACGCATGTTTCCGAATCTTTCGTCTCAAGGCATTTCTAAGCACAAAATTTCCTTTCCCAAACCTAAACTATTACAAATATAGATTTAAGGACTTAGGTTTAATATATTTGCTTAGTTACGCCCAAGATAAGGGTGGTCTCGATCGTAACTTTATACGCATTTTATTTGCTTTCGTGTTCGTTTAAGAGGTACCGACCATGCCATGGGTGGATGCAATCGTTACTTAAAACTTTAAACACGTTTAATTTTTGTTTTAATTTTTAACGTTCATTTCATACCTCGACCGTGATAAGGGTGGTCGCAATCGTGGCCAAAAGTAAACGGTACTTAATGTTCTTCCCTTTCATACCTCGATTGTGATAAGGTTGGTCTCAATCGTGGCCAAAAGTTAAGAATACGACTACTTGATTTAATTAACATGAAAATAAAATTTGGGAAAGAAAAATAGCACATTCATCCTATATTGACTTGAAATTCAACATGTATTATGGCTAAAGTTTCCTTAAAAACTTCAATTGGTTTTTAATGTAAGACGAAAAATAATATCGAGCTAAAAAGCTAAAGATGTTAGTTCGAGTTATTCCTATAAACCTAATTGAAAATTGAAAATAAGATTTATATTTATCATGAATTCATGATATAAAGTAGAGATTTGAAACTAAAGAAATTTTACTTATATACATTTACTCGATACGTTATTTATAAAATCGTATCGGAGATTTGTAAAAATATTTGTAAAAATATAGCCCGTATAGAAATATTATTTCTATTAATAATGATAACCTTAAAATATGCTTAACATTATTTTTAAAATTAAAGTGTTAAAAACATATGAAATATATACTTTAACAAAAATTATATGTTTATGAAAAATTGCTATTAATTTTTGAAAAGTGTTGCACTTTATTAAAAAATGTTGCATTTGTTTTTGAAAAATGTTGCATTTTACTTTACTTAAACTTGAATAACAATATGCATTTATACTTAAATAAATAGCATTCATTCTTATTCGTTGCATTCATTCGTACTTAAAATTAAAATGAATATGAAATACCTCCTCCCACACTTAATTTGGACCATGTCCTCATTGGTGCAAAAAGCGATAAAACACGAAAAATAGTACGAAATAAATCATACGAATTAGAAATGAAAAATATAGTACCATAACATTCAAACATAATAATAAAGAGAATTGTACCAAACATAATTAAAAATATTGTACCAATTTGAATAAGACATAATAATAATAACGAAAATGAGTTAAAGAAGGAAAGGATAAAACCTATCAAGGTGATGGTGGTGGAGAAGGCGTAGTCTCAACTCCTTGGCGTCGGAAGAAAGAGAGCAACCGGCGAAGAGTAGATTTGTGCTCACGACTCAACGTAGTGATCCTTGAACTCATTTCGGCATTGTTGGCAACGACTTCATCTAACCGCAAATTCATGTGATGGTTATGCTCGTTCATTTGTGTCAAAACACGTTGCCATCCAACTTGTTCTTCTTCATTTGGTTCCACACTTGCTTGCTCGGTGGCATTAACATCAACGTTCTTCTCTTCCTCCTCTTCATCAAATTCCTCTTCATCCTCCTCATCTTCATCTTGGGCACCTAAACCTTGAGAACCCGATGCTTCACTACCCATGGTAGCAAAAACACGTCTTGTGCGATCCGCATAAGAGATAAAGGCAGGCGGTCCCATTTTCTTCAATAAATTGGCTCTTTAAAGCGCCGTGAGAGCCAATGAAGGTAAACCAACATGAGACATATTTTGATAATCCGCTAATTCACCTCGAGCGCCCAAAACAATGCCGGTAATTAAATTACCCATAGGCACTTGCTTATTGCGGGACTTGGAAGCTCGAACTAAATTAGTAAATATCATTTAAATACTATCAATTGTCAAACCCTTAAAAATAGCATCAAACACAACCAAATCACGAACTTGCACTTTTGAACTTTCAACCCGACCAAATAAGGAGAATGATAAAAACTTGTGAAAGAAGAATAGACAATCATCCTTAATTAGCTTACTAGATGTATTCTTTGGACTAAAAACATCTAAACCGGTTAAAGTATTCCAAACCGTGTGTGAATCAAAAGGCTTTGGCTTTGAATAAAAATTCCGAGTAGGAAAACCAAACCAACGGTTCATGGCCGCATACCCAACATCATAACGGATTCCATTACTTCGAAAAGAGATAACTCATTTCTTCTTGTCATAGGTTAAAGTAACCAAAAACTCAATAATATGTGTTTTAAGACTAGGAAAACGCATACTAGCAAATCGTTTCCAACCAAGAACGGTAAGAAATTCATCAATACGCTCGGTAAAAGAAAGAGTATTTACCGTGTCGGTGTCAAGAAAAGGCATGTCGACGAACTCTATTAGGACATTAGAGAATCAGCGATATTTGCGTCCTTCGGCTTCCGACGTAATATCGAATGGTGCGTCATATTGAACCCGTAATCTATTTATCTCGGTGGCCTTGGCTTTGTTTGCAACGGTCTTTTGTCTAGGCATATTGATTTGTTTGTGAAATTTGGGTGAAATAGATGAAAATAATATGAAAGAATGAAGGGTAGAATAAAAGATAATGGTGGTGAATTGGGGAAGAAGAAGATGAATAGGGTAAATATTTATGGGGAAGATGAGTGAATCTTATTATTGGGAAGAGAAAAGATGATTGATTGGTGTAAAAAGAGGTGATTTAAATAGGTGTAAGTAATAGGTATTGATTAGGATAGTTGAATAGGTAGTAATTAGAGTAGGAATAGGAAAAGATGGCCAAATTTCGCCCAATCCCGCACCTACATGTCGCAAGTCGCGACTGAGATTTTCAAAATCTCAGTCGCGACAGCAAGTAGGGAAGGGGCGAAATTTTGCCTAAAAAATTCTTCCTTCGTTGTCTCAACTGAGAATTCGAAATCTCAACTGAGATTCTGAAAAATCTGGGTAAAATTGGGACTGTTTTTTATGATTTTAACACTTCTAAACCAATTCCTCTTAAAATTAAGTACCAAAAATGTGAACATTAATCCCTGAAACTGAGATAAACAAAACTGAAACATTAAATTAAAGGAAAACCAAAGGTTGTTCCTTAAAATAAAAGAAATAAACCAAGGAATCAATGCACTTTTATTTATCATTATAAACAATGCCATAATATACATTTATATAGAAACATTATAAAAACATAATTTACAAACAATCACTCATATATATATATTAAAAACAATAAACAGAAACACATAAAATATATATCCCTAACTAGATGACAGACGACGTGCATTGCCCTTGTTAATCTTCGTTTGAACGAAGACTTGCCTCTCTGGTGCAGAAAGGAATGTGGGACCAGAACGGAAAACTCGTTGGACAAGTCCCTCGTTCTCCAAGAACTCGTAGTCTAAAATAGGGAATGGTTCTGTATCAGTCCAAGGAACAGAAATGGTTCCCTTGGCTCCTAAAATTATTCCACACATGATGTTGGCGAAACCAATCTTCCGTTTCTTCGAACGGGAAGCAGCAACTAACCCCTCCATTAGAATCTTCGAGGAGTTCACTGAGTTGCCTTGAAAAATGTCGCCCAACACATAAAGATCAGTATCTTTCACAATATTGCTACTGACTCGACCAAAAAGGCTATGACAGAGGAACTTATGCAGATACAGCATGGAATTAGAATTAATGGATTTTTTAAAGGCAAGACGTGGATTGAATCGCCAAAATCCTGTTAGCATCCTCCATATGTCTCTAGAAGTCATATCCCTTCCAGGATGGTGTTGAGTTGTGTCTCGGGGTGGAAATCCAAACCAATTGTGAAGTTCTGGATATCCAAAAGTGAATACCTCCCCCTCACAACGAAAACTGAGACGAACACGTCTCTTGTTGACGAATCGAACTGTGGAGAAAAATTCCAGAACCCAATTTCCAATAACAGGAAATTTCATAGAAACAAATTTGGACCAACCCAAATTAGTCAGATAGCGATCAATGTCTTCGCTTATCCCGAGTTCCTCGTTCAGAAACTCGTCCAGATACATCATGCCAAAGAACTGAGCATATCTGAATTGCATAAAACGTTTCCCTTCGTCATGGTTATAAATGGGAAACCATGCACCATATCGATCGGAGATATCAACTTTCCCCTTTTTAGAAGAAGTGTGTTTTTGAACGTTTTTCAAAGACTTAGTCATGTCTGTGATAGAAAAGAAAAATGAAGTCTGTAGGATTTGAGAACTTGAGAAAGAAATTTAGAAAGATGAAGTGAAATGGAAGAAGTCTGATCCTACAGGAATATATAAATCCTATAAGTGAAAGGATGTGTCTGTTAGAAAGAAATAGGTGTCAAAGTGATACCTCTTCGATTTAACTGGCAGAAAATTGTAAAGAAAAAGGACTGTAATCCCTTACAGTTATTTCAAATGTAAAAAGACAGAAAATTTCTCAACTGAGATTTTCGGAATCTCAACTGAGATTTCCAAATCCTGGAACATAGAAAATCTCAAATGAGATTTCTGCATGTATAATTTCTCAATAACACTTAACACTTAATGAAAATTTCATAACATGACTAAATTAAAATTTTAATGTGAACAAAACTCATTTGTACTTAATGATAAATATATAAAAATAAAAAATTAAAGTAAATAAATTAAATTAAAAAAAACAAATAAATCAAAAAGAAAAGAATAAATTAAAAAGAAGAAGAATAATAATTATAAATATAAAATAAATAATAAATTAAAAAACTATAAATTAAAAACATGAAAATCAAAGAAATTAATTTTTATAAAATTTATCCACGGATTCAATTTCTTGAATAGGAACTCCGTCGAAATAAATTTTGCAACGATTACCATTGACCTTAAATCGGTCACCATTAGACTTTTCTAGCTCCAATGTTCCGTAATCAAATGTTTGAACAACCAAAAATGGTCCAGCCCATCTAGATTTTAGTTTACCTGGAAATAATTTTAATCTAGAATTAAAAAGTAAGACCTTATCTCCAACATTAAAGTTTTTAATTTTGATTTTGGCATCATGCCACTTTTTAATTTTCTCCTTATAAATGCTCGCATTTTCGTAGGACAAATAGCGTAATTCATCCAACTCGTTTAAGTCAAACAAACGCTTTTTTCCTGCGCTTTGCAAATCATAATTAAGGGTTTTTATAGCCCAATATACTTTATGTTCTAATTCAACCGGCAAATGACAAGCTTTACCATAGACTAATCTATAAGGTGTCATCCCGATAGGCGTTTTAAATGCAGTACGGTATGCCCATAATGCATCGTCACGTTTATGTGCCCAGTCTCTTTTAGAAGACGAAACTGTTTTCTCAAGTATCCATTTGAGTTCTCTATTTGAAATTTCTGCTTGACCATTCGTTTGAGGATGGTACGGTGTAGAGATACGATGGTGTACTCCGTATTTTTTCATAAGTAACTCAAAAGCTCTATTTACGAAATGAGTACCACCGTCGCTTACCATAACCCTAGGAACTCCAAATCGACAGAATATTGAATTTAAAAACTTAACAACTACTTTAGAATCATTTGTCGGGGTTGCAATTGCTTCAACCCACTTTGAAACATAATCTACGGCTACTAATATATAATTTTTGCCAAAAGAAAGAGGAAAAGGACCCATGAAATCAATTCCCCATACGTCGAAGATTTCAACTTCCAATATGTTCGTAAGAGGCATCTCATCTTTCCTTCTTATATTCCCTATTCTTTGACACTTATCACAGCGGATAATAAATGAACGGACATCTTTAAACAGAGTAGGCCAAAAGAATCCGCATTCAAGTATTCTAGCTGCTGTTTTGCTTACGCTATTATGACCTCCGTAAGCGCTAGCATGACATTCTATCATTATAGAGTCATGTTCAAACTCACTAACACATCTCCTAAGTATTCCATCGCCATATGTTTTGAACAAGAATGGATCTTCCTAAAAATATTTCTTAACTTCTGAAAAGAATTTCTTCTTTTGCTGAGAAGTCAATCCATCTGGCACAACATGTGCAGCTAAGTAATTGGCTATATCCGCATACCATAGAGCTATGACACTTTGTACTTGCATGAGATGTTCATCGGGGAAATCATCTCGAATACCTGATGTTTCACCGATGGGACCGTTTTCATCCTCAAGTCTTGATAGATGATCGGCGACCAGGTTTTCAACTCCCTTTTTGTCTTTAATCTCAATGTCAAATTCTTGCAATAATAAAACCCATCTAATAAGATGTGGTTTTGCATCTTTCTTAGCAAATAAATATCGTAAAGCTGCATGATCAGTATAAATGATGACCTTAGATCCTAACAAATAAGATCGGAATTTATCACATGCAAAAACTACTGCTAACATTTCTTTTTCAGTTGTAGTGTAATTTAGTTGTGCACCGGACAATGTGTGACTCGCATAATATATAACATGAAGTTTCTTATCCTTCATTTGACCTAATACACATCCTACAGCTAAGTCACTCGCATCACACATAATTTCGAAAGGTAGATTCCAATCGGGTTTCGATATTATAGGTGTACTGACTAAAGCCGTTTTCAAAGTATTGAAAGCTTGCAAACAATCTTTATTAAAATCAAAAGTTGAATCCTTCATAAGCAAATTAGTAAGTGGTTTGGAGATTACAGAAAAGTTCTTTATAAACCGTCTGTAAAAACCTGCATGACCTAAAAATGATCTTACTCCCTTAACAGTGGTTGGTGGGGGTAATTTTTCTATAACTGAAGTCTTTGCTATGTCCACTTCTAAACCTTTTTCAGAAATCTTATGACCTAAAACTATTCCTTCGTCTACCATGAAATGACATTTTTCCCAATTTAATACTAAATTCGTTTCTTCACATCTAGACAATACTTTATCTAAGTTCTGTAAACATGCATTGAAAGAATCTCCATAAACTGAAAAATCATCCATGAAAACTTCCATTATGTCTTTAATGAAGTCATTAAATATTGCTGTCATACATCGTTGAAAAGTTGCTGCTGCATTACATAGACCAAAAGGCATTCTCCTATATACAAAAGTTCCGTAAGGACATGTGAAGGTTGTTTTGTCTTGGTCATCCGGGTAAATGTAAATTTGAAAGAATCCGGAATAACCGTCTAGAAAACAGTAAAATGCATGACCGACTATCCTTTCGATCATTTGATCAATGAAAGGTAGAGGGAAATGATCTTTCCTGGTTGCTTTGTTTAGGTTCCTATAGTCTATACAAACCCTCCAACCGGTGGTGGTTCGTGTAGGTATCAGTTCACCTTCATCATTTCTTACAACAGTTATGCCTCCTTTTTTAGGTACACAATGGATTGGACTAACCCACTCACTATCCGAGATCGGATAAATGATTCCATTGTCTAAAAGTTTAGTAATCTCATTTTTGACTACTTCTTTCATGTTCGGATTTTAAGTGTCTTTGCCTATCCGCTTTAGGTGGCTTGTCCTCTTCTAAGTGAATTCTATGCATTACTATACTAGGATTAATTCCTTTTAAGTCTGAAATTTGCCATCCCATACTTCCTATCCTATTTCTAACAACATCTTTCAATTTTTCTTCTTGATCGCTTGTTAATTTGTTAGAAATAATTATAGGTAGAGAATCGCCTTCGCCTAAGAAAGCGTACCTCAAATGACTGGGTAACTCTTTAAGTTCTAATTTAGGGGGTGTTACAATTGAAGGCGGAACTGGTCCATCTTCTCGAATCAAAGGCTCTGGGTCCTTATCGTCTAGTTCCTCATCTATTATAGGTTCAATTATTTCTTCACTTTGAATTACATCATTGACACATTCTTCGACTAAATCAAGTTTCATACAAGCGAATTCCTCCATAGGGTATTTCATCGCTTTGTTCATGTTAAACTCGACCTTATCTTCTCCTATCCTTAAAACTACCTTCCCTTCCGACACATCAACTAGAGCGCGTCCCGTGTTCATAAACGGTCTTCCAAAAATTAAAGGGCAATTTACATCATATGCAAAGTCTAAGATAACAAAATCGGTAGGAAAAATAAATTTATCGACTTTGACTAAAACATCTTCAATTATACCATATGGCCTCTTAGTGGTTTGATCCGCTAATTGCAAAACCATATTGGTACGTTTGATATCTTCTTCTAAACCCAACTTATTAAAAATAGACAATGGCATTAAGTTTATACTTGCTCCTAAATCACAAAGACAACTTGGGAATTCAATATCTCCCAACTTACACGGAATAGTAAAACATCCGGGGTCCTTGAGTTTAGTGGGCAAATTACTTGATACTATTGAACTACAGTCTTCAGTTAACGAAATGGATGAAATTCCTTCCCAACTGATTTTCTTTGAAATCAAATCCTTTAAAAACTTACCATAGTTAGGAATTTGTGTGATTGCATCCATAAATGTCAAATTGATGTGCAAATTTTTAAGTTTATCCAAAAACGTTAGAAGTTGTTTATCATAGTCCTTATTTCGGACTTTGTGCGGAAAAGGTGGCTTGGGTACAAAAGTTTTGGTACCTGCGTCAGATGGTGAAATTTTTGTGTTTAAGATATCCTCTTTGGACTTTGGTAAATCATTTCCTGATAATGTTGCATCTTTGGGCATTTCAGGCCCTTGATAATTTTTCCCTGAACGAAGAGTAATAGCCTTCACCTGCTCTTTCGGATTTTCTTCCGTATGGCTGGGAAGACTTCCCTCTTTTCGGGATGGAATTGATTTAGCAAGTTGACCAATTTGAATCTCTAAATTATGGATGCTAGATGAGTGGTTTTTAATAAGCTGATCGAATTTATTTTCGATCCGTTTAAAACCATCGTCGTGATTACTTATTTTTCCACTGATAGCATCTATAAACTTGTCGATTTTAGAAGATAAAGTGCTAATCGTATCTCTTGACTGATTTTGATAATTAGTGGTACGATTTTGATTAGCACTAATATTATTGTTACTGTTATCTTTCCAGTTAAAGTTAGGATGATTCCTTCATCCAGAATTATAAGTATTAGAATAAGGATTATTAGTTTGGTTTTGCCCTTGGACAAAATTTACCTGTTTGATCTCACTCATATTTTCGTAATCCACATCCGTTTGGATTGGATTGCCATTGGTATCTTGCGGTGCCATAAATTGGTCAATTTTGTGCGATAAAGCAGAAAATTGGGCTTGTAGCATTGCGACTGGATCAAGTTCAACTATACCTTTAACTGATGGTGAGGCTGAGGATGATGGTTTTGCCACCGGCATATGTCCACGTTCCGCGGGCCACATACTGCTGTTGATTGCCATTTCCTCCAAAAGTTCTCTCGCTTGGGCTGATGTTTTCTTCATAAATAACCCTCCCGACATAGCATCTAATGAACCCCTAGTTGTAGGATTTAGTCCATTTTAAAATGTTTGCATTAAAAGTTCAGCGGGTAATTGGTGGTGTGGGCATAAATGTTGAAGTTCTTTAAAACGTTCCCAAGTTTCATAAAGAGTCTCATTATCATTTTGAGAAAAAGATGTTAACTCCTTTATGACTCTTGCGGTTTTTGCTAAAGGAAAATATTTAGATAAAAACGCTTGGGCTAATTGTTCCCAAGTGGCAAAAGTTGCGGCTGGCATAGAAGTTAACCATTCTTTGGCTCGATCCTTCAAAGTGAAAGGAAAGAGGCGAAGTTTGATTACTTCCGCAGTCACATCTGGGATTTTAAAAGTGTCACAAATTTCTAGGAAATTTGTTAAGTGGGTGTTAGGATTTTCGTTAGGTAACCCGTAAAATGTTACATTATTTTGCAACATATTAAGCAAAGCTGGCTTAATTTCAAATTGGTTTGCGGTGATTCTGGGTCTAACGATACTATTGGTTACACCGACCACACATGGCCTAGCGTATTCCATAAGTGTTGGTGGGTCTGCCATTTTTTCTGGCTCGGTATATGTTTTTACTGGGGTCTTATTTTTGTTTTTCTTATTTTTCTTGTTCTTCCTAATGGTTTTCTCAATTTCTGGGTCTATAGGGTCTGGTACAATGCCTGAACTTCGAGAACTGCGCATGAACCTGAAATCTTGCACGAAGCGAAACTACCTACAAAACAGAATTTTGAAAAATAAATAAATTAGTAAATGAAAACTATTAAATTATAAAAGTTAAAATAAGTATGTTTAAACCTAGATTCGAAATACAACACGAAAAATTTAAAATTTTGTCAAAAATTTTGGCGTTCCCCGGCAACGGCGCCAAAAACTTGTTGAGCGATTTCCGCAAGTGCACGGTATACGCTTATAGTAATAAAAGATATCGAACCCACAGGGAACGCTTTTTAACAAAAACTTTATTTAATTCGGTTTAATCACATGTTTAGGTTTAATAAAAGAAATACGTTTAGTTGATGGAATAGGTTTTGGTAAATTAGGATTAGATAGAAGGATTATATCGAGTTTAGAGAACAATTCCGTTTTGGAATTTTGATTACAAAACAGATACTTCCGTAATTGGAATAAAATAGATCTTATTTTCATAAAGCAAAGTAAACAACTTTAACTTTGTGAGATTATGGACATGTAACAATATAGCGATTTACTCAATTAAATGGCTTCGAACCATAGAAATCCCCCTGGCGTTGAGATGATTCCTACCTTAATCAAACTAGTGTTTTATTTCTGATAAGCCGCGATCAGCGATCATGTCATCCATAAAAACTAAATTTGTTAAGTGTTCAACAAAGTTCTTATATGAATAAGATGGAATAGAACGTTTTAATAAAAACACCAATTTATCATTTTGAAAATCATTTTGTCAGAACAATATCAAAATAACAAACAGTAAGAATATATTGAATAAATAAGTATATCATTAATGAAATGTGAATTTTCACAAGTTAACAGAGAAGTAGAAACTTGGATAGCATTGCAACGAAAACTTTGAGATTCGGGTCGTCAGTCTTTCTCTCAAACTCCGTAGGTTCGTCAAACCTCATGCGCTTCAGCCGTCAATTCTTCTCGCTGGATCTTCGGAATAGAGACTGGTCTCGTCCACTATCAGAATAAAAACTAAACTAATACTGTGTTTATAACTAATCTAAATACAATTCGTGTACAACACGATTGTTTACAGAAATGAACTCTAACTTTCTGATTCTTTTCTGAATCAGAAACTCAACATAACAACTTTCTTCTCTAATTTCTCTAACTTTTCCAACTTAACCAACTTTGATTTCTGAAATGGATCACTTATTTATAGTTGTTGAAGGGTTGTAAATGACGGGTCGTGTCTGCTGGTGAAGGGTCGCTTTTATCCGAACGAACAGACGTGTTTTTCCGATTTCGAACATGTGTTTTGTGTGCAGGAAGGTTCGCTGTCGCGACTGAGATTCTGAAAATCTCAGTTGCGACAGGGGATATAGGGGCGAGCTTGAAAACTTCATTTTCCCTCGATCTGGCCTCCGCAACTCGCGACTGAGATTTTGAGAATCTCAATCGCGACAGAGAGATTTCTCCCTGGCGTTCGACTGCTTTTCGTCCTCCTCGAGCGTTCTTCTGACTGATATGCATTCTCGGTACGTTTTTAAGGTTTTTCGTCCATTTTAGCTCCGTTTTAGCTCCGTTTTTGCTCCTATTTGGATTTTACCAAATATTTAGGTACCTTGCATCAAAGAAGTAAATAAAGACGTAAAAGTATTCCAAATGAATATAATTAACTCGATTTCAATGTAAATTTAACGTATTTATATATGATATTTTAGGTATATTTTGGGCTTAACAACAATTAAATCAAAGCACTTAAATTTAATTGTCTCTTAATCATGGATTAAGCTTAAAATGATTTTGTCAAATCAAAATCTTGTGGAAAGGTGTTTGAACAAACTCCCCCATTTTGATGTTGGCAAAATATTTAATTTATGGAACTCAGTATTGAAATTCCCATGATTGAATTACTTTTTATTCTTCTGAAATTACTCCCCCGTAAGGGTTGCATATATTGTCTTAACTTGACTCTAAACCTTCTAAGATTTAATTGAGTAATAAGGGAAGACATATTTATACTGACTTAGTTCAATCCTAGACCTTCTAAGATCTAATTCAGATGAGCCTAGGTCAATTTTCAGAAGAGTTTAACGTTTACTCAGTTTGATACATGAATAGTTTTGGTATCAGAGTTTATGTGTGGATGTATCAGAGTTAATGTGTACTGAGTATATTTTTAATTTGAATTTATTTGTTTGTTCAATTTTAGACAGATCAGCATATAATAGTAAGCATCACTTATGAAAAACAATGTGAATGAAAAGATGCTTAAGATGATATAAATGGTCAGCATACAAAATACACAAGTCAATTTCTTAAAGCTAATCTATTTTCTATTGACTTGAGCTATCCCTTTGCCTTTGTCTTTGGCTTTCCTCTTTTGCTGATTGCCTGAAGTTTCTCCTGCCGTTGGCTGAGTTCCATCAGCTTGTTCTTTCTCCCCCGTTTTGCCACCATCAGGCGGAGGAGGGATGAAGGTTTCATTAAGAGCAGCACGAGTTAGCTTGACCGAATATGCCTTGAGACGTTTCGTGCTTTCAAATAACCCATCAAACACTGGGACTCCATCATCCAGAACTGAACCGGGGACTCGAACAGATGCACTGATCATGCTGAGTATGTATTCCTATGATTTACTTAGCCATGATATTGCGTCAGTTAGCTAGGCATAAGATTGATGGTACATGCGAAGTACAGCCTTGTCGTAAATGTCACGTTGAGCGTTTGTGTGACGCACATGTCTAAATAGGCTTTGAGTAGTTTGTAGGATGGTATTGGTTTTAACCAAGTCAGTTTCCATTTCCTCTTTACTCAGGTTTAGAAGACGGACAGCTTCGCTAATTTCATCCATTGAACATTGGGAAGTTGAGGAGAGAAGGTCTCGAGTGCCAGTCAGCTGGGTAAAATAGTGACTTAACTCAGTAGAGGTAGCATAGCCCATGTTGACTGCAGGTCAGTGATTTGATCCCTTAGAGGCGAATCATCTAGGAGGTCAATGACTGGAGATTTGTAGGCCTTCTTCTTAAGCCTTTTCAACTTTTTGGTCTTTGGAGGAGAAGGGTCAGCAGGAATGGAATCAAGAGATGATTCTACCCCAAGATCAGTGTTGAGGCCTTCCATGACCATTTCTTTCTCTGTGAGCTCAGCATCAACTGTCTTACTCTGTACAGCTAGACTTTCAACTTGCTCAATATTCCCTGTTTGTTCTTGCTCAGCATGAGCTTCTTGATGTTGCTCAACATCCTCATCATTATCATACTGACCTTCATTGTTGCTTAGTTCTTCTGCTTCTTGATCAGCAGGAATTTGCTCAAGGTCAATCTCTTGGCTTCTTATGAAGTGAGAATCATCAGGAACTGCAAAACCAAGAGGGACAACATCAACTAGACTCAGATCAGAAGTTTTTTTCTTCTTCTTCAGATGGGTTTCCTCACTTTCCAGTTCATCAGGCTCATCTTGCCTCTTTCTTTTCTCTGCTGACTTACCCTGCTCAGCATCAACTTTCTTCCCCTTTGAGACAATCCGGATTTTCTTCGGAACAACATCAACATCTTTTGAGCTGGTTTGGATTGCTTTGCGTTTCTTCTCTCGCTTGGTTTGGTCAGCAGGTTCGGTTATAGCGATGTTTTCTTCCTGAGGTTGCTCATCATCAACTTCCTCCTGAGTTTCCTTGATGACCCCTTTTCCCTTCTTGGGCTTGATGGGTTGGTCATATACTAACCTGAACAACAATGCAGCCGTGATTTCAGTTCCCCAGGTTTCTGTTTCATTAATCAAGTCGATTTGATGATCTTCGAGGATTCTGGTTATAAGAGAACCCAGCCTGAGCTTGATAGTACTCCGTTGGAGTGCTCCTACCAGAAATACGGGTATGTTGAGAGGCCTGTAGGTCAGCATGTGCCAAATGAAGCACTGCTCAAAGTTTGAAGCTGATGATGCTGAGTTGATTTTTGGGAAGATGAAGTTAGTCAGGAGATAGTGAGCCATCTTTTGATTTTGACCCATGCATGTACTGGGTATTTCTCCTTTGTGATTCGCTGGTTTACAGAACGTTGCAATGTGATCAAGCTTTTATTTAGTAGTCCTGAATTCCGTTCCGGTGTTTGGCAGATTTAGTAAGGTTGTGAGATAGGATGGGGTAATCGTTAGCTTCTTACCTTTAACGTGGGTTACCAGATGGTCAGCATCATTTCCATCAACACAGAGGTTGGAGTAAAATTCCTGTACTAACCTAGGGTAGGTTCTACCAGCAAGTGAAAAGAGTCCAGCCCATTCATTTTTCTCAATCCATTCATAGAACGGTTGTTCATCCGTTATGAAGCTTGGAGAGAACCATCGACATCGAAGAACCTCATGATTCTTTACGCTTGGGTATACTTTAACAAAGAATTTTTCATTGGGCTGCTTGTCCTTCTTCTTCTTCTTCTTCTTCTTCTTTGAAGAGGTTGCGAGGTCAGTTTTGGGGTTCTTGTTTGGACTTTGGTCATGCTGACCTTGTTATTTAGTGGGAGTCTCGCTATGCTCCTGTTGAGGAGGAGACTTACGGTTTTCATCGGTGTGGTCGTCGTTGTAACCACCACCGAAGAGATTTTGGGAATTCGTCATGATTTACGAATTTTTGAGAGGATTTTGGGTTTTTGAGAGAGAGAAATTTGAATGCCAAGAATTTTGAGTGTAAGGAGTTCTAAGTGGGGATTCTTCCACTATTTATAGAGGTGCGAATTGATCCTATTCGTTGAACTAGCCGTTTTACCTCGAGATGATCAACCGACAGAGATTCTGGCATTTATGACACGTTCGACGCATGGGTTTTCTGATTATTGCTTACGTTATCCTAGGTGGCTATTTAATACGTGTGCTAGCATTTAATGTTTTAAATGGGTTTTACTCAGCATTGAGAATATCAAACGCTTGAGATTCTGAGTAGTCAGTTTTACATAGGATAGTTGTTTGTGGGCTTAGTAACTTAGCTTAGGATAATCACTTAGCATGTATGTCTACTCAGCATAGGGTGATTTCATGTCATTTTTAACTTAGCATGCAACAGTTACTAATTTATCACAAATCACTCAGCATGGTAATCACTCAACATTCAATTAAGCACACAGAATTATTGAAGAGGATTAGACATACCGATAGCTTCCCTTAATATGTTAAATTGCTCACGAGCCAAGAGCTTCGTAAAGATATCTGCAAGCTGTTCATTTGTTGATACGTAGGTCAGCTTGATCTCACCCTTGAGTACATGATCTCTGATAAAGTGATGTCTTATGCTGACATGCTTCATCATGCTGTGTTGAATTGGATTCTTAGATAAGTCAATGACACTCTTGTTGTCACATTTGACCTCTATTGTTTCTGTTTTGACACCATAATCCTCAAGTTGTTACTTAATCCCTAGGACTTGGGCCACACAGCTTCCAGCAGCAATATACTCAGCTTCAGTTGTAGACAAGGCCACTGATGACTGCTTCTTAATAAACCACGAAACCATACAGCTTCCTAGGAAATGACATCCTCCTGAAGTGCTTTTTCGTTCTAGCTTATCTCGCCCATAGTCAGCATCAGTATATCCAATCAGTGTAAAGTCACTTGTATTTGGATACCATAAGCCTGCATTAACTGAGCTCTGTAAATATCTGAAAATTCTTTTTACAGCTATTAAGTGAGATTCCGTGGGGTCAGCTTGATATCTTACGCAATAACATACTGAGTACTGAATGTCAGGTCTACTAGCAGTAAGATAGAGTAGAGAGCCTATCATACCTCGATATAATTTGCTATCTACATACTTACCTTTTTCGTCAGCACAAAGGACAGTGTCAGTACCCATTGGGGTTGATATGGTTTTACATTCTTCCATATCAAACTTCTTTAGCATTTCTTTAGCGTATTTAGACTGACTAATGAAGATGCCATTCTTACCTTGCTTGATTTGAAGTCCAATGAAGAAGTTGAGTTCGCCCATCATAGACATTTCGAACTCAGTTTGCATCTGTTTGCTAAACTCTTTGCACATAGAGTCGTCAGTAGCACCAAAAATTATGTCATCTACGTAAATTTGTGCAAGTAGGGTATTTTTACCCTTTTTCTTAATGAACAAGGTTGTGTCAGCTTTGCCTCTAACATAGTTCCTGGTCAGCAGGAAGTTGGTCAACCTCTCATACCAAGCTCTTGGAGCTTGCTTTAGGCCATATAGGGCCTTTTTGAGTTTATAAACGTGGTTTGGAAATTTTGGATCTTCAAACCCTGGAGGCTGACTAACATATACCTCTTCGTTTATAAAGCCATTAAGAAATGCACTCTTAACATCCATTTGATATAATTTAAAGTTCATGAAACTAGCATAGGCACACAGTATACGTATAGCTTCTAACCTAGCAACGGGTGCAAAGGTTTCACCGTAGTCAATGCCCTCTTGCTGACTATAGCCTTGGGCTACAAGTCGGGCTTTATTTCTGACTACGTTGCCTTGCTCGTCTAATTTATTTCTAAAGACCCACTTAGTTCCTATGGTCTTTTGATTCCTAGGTTTAGGTACTAAATTCCATACCTCATTTCTTGTGAATTGATCAAGCTCTTCTTGCATAGCGTTGATCCAATATTCATCGTGCTCAGCATCAGCGAAATTCCTTGGCTCATGCATTGAGACGAAGTCAACATTGCTGTGGTACTTCCTGAGCTGATCTTTTGTCATCAGCATCAAGAATGGACTTCTACGAATGTCCTCTTGGAATTTTTATTTCTTTGGGCAATGTTGAGTTGTTTGGGACATGTGTTTCTACAATCTCTGCAGGAATAGATTGGTCAGCAAAGGTTATTTCAATTTCTTGCTTACCTTTGGTCAGCCCTTGTATTGATGACTCAGAGGCTCCATTTTGATCAGCGGAAGCTGAGCTTGGTTCATCTTCATCGAGCTGAGTTGACTTTCCTGCAGGGTCAGCTTCATCGAACTCAATATGGACAGACTCTTCTACAATCTGAGTTCGTTTATTATACACCCTATATGCTTTGCTATTAGTTGAGTACCCTAAAAAGATCGCTTCGTCAGCTTTAGCATCAAATTTTGCAAGATTATCTTTTGTGTTGAGTATAAAACATTTACACCCAAAAGCACGAAAGTAGCCAATGTTGGGCTTTCGTCCTTTCCAAAGTTCATATGGGGTTTTCTTAAGAATAGGTCTAACTAAAGCCCTATTAAGAATGTAGCATGCTGTGTGGACAGCTTCACCCCAGAAATACTTTGGAAGCCTATTTTCACTCAGCATTGTCCTAGCAATTTCGACAATTGTTCTGTTCTTCCTTTCAACAGCCCCATTTTGTTGTGGTGTTCTAGGAGCAGAGAAATTGTGGTCAATACCACTGGCTTCACAGAATTCATCAAACTGTTGGTTTTTTAATTCTCCACCATTGTCACTTCTAATATGAGCTACTTTTAGGTCTTTGTCATTTTCAAGTTTCTTAATCAATGTTGTAAACATCTAAAATGTTTCATCCTTGCTACTCAGCAAGATGATCCAAGTGTACCGAGAGAAATCGTCTACAATGACTAAGGAAAATTTCTTACCTCCCAAGCTGAGTGGCTGGACAGGTCCGAAAAGATCCAAGTGTAGTAATTCCAATGGTCTCTTGGTTGAGACAATATTTTTACTTTGAAATGACTTCTTAGTTTGTTTACCTTGCTGACAAGCGTTACACAATTGATCTTTTTCAAATTTAAGTTTGGGCAATCCCTCAACTAGTTGCTTTCTAGCTAATTTGGCAAGACGGTCCATGCTTACATGACCAAGTCTTCTATGCCATAGCCAGGAGTTATCCTCTTTAGACACTAAGCATATATTTTTAGAAAACTGTTTTTCTAAACTCAGCATGTATACATTGTCTACACGAGGGGCAGTTAAAATCAATTCGTTTGTTTTTCTCTCGAGTATTTGACACTGAGTATCATCAAATACAACCTTTCTGCCGCTCTTGCAAAGCTGAGCTACACTCAGCAGATTGTATTTGAGACCTTTAACTAAAGAGACCGACTCAATAGTAGGGTTACCTCCGATAGTACCCGAGCCGACTATCTTACCCTTCTTATTGTCTCCAAAGCTTACACTTCCACCTCGTTTAAGCTCTAGTGTGATGAATTGAGTTTCATCACCAGTCATGTGCCTCGAGCATGCGCTGTCTATATACCACAGTTTTGATTTCTCCATGCATCTAAGGCTCACCTCATTATTGTGTTCCTCCTGGTCAGTTTCATCAGAGAGGTCAGCATGCTCAGATTGAGTGTGGTCAGCAGCGTCATCAGCCATGAAACATATGTTAGCCGATTCAGTGGCTTCAACTTCTGATGATGTTGAGTCACTGTCACTCCATGTGGCCACCATCACCTTTTTGCTTCCCTTCTTGTCTTTCTTTAGATTAGGGCAGCTTGACTTAATGTGCCTAGTTTGATGGCACTCAAAGCATGTGACAGATTTGGAACTGTCCTTTTTGTATTTTTCGCTGGACTCAGCTTTGTACCTGTCATTTCTTCTGAAAGGCCTCTTGCTGTTCTTTTCATTCTTTCTGAACAGCTTCTTCATTTTCCTTGTGAACATGGCCATCTCCTCATCATCTGATGAGCCAGCTTCGGTTGAGTCAGCTTTCATGACAAGTGATTTTTGTTTCTTATCTTCTAACTTTTCTTTCTCTTTTTCTTCAAAATTCTTCATTGAGATCTCATGAGTCAGGAGAGATCCGATCAGCTCGTCATACTTATATGTGGTCAAGTCTTGAGCTTCCTCCACAACCGTTTTCTTTGCTTGCCAGCTTTTTGGTAAGCTTCTCAAGATTTTCTTCACTTGTTCTTCTTCAGTGAAGTTCTTGCCGAGTCTCTTTAGCTCGTTTATGATGTTGGTGAATCTAGCGTTCATTCCAGAGATGTCCTCATTGTCATTCATCTCGAACAGCTCGTACAGTCTCATGTGTTGATTCACCTTTGATTCCTTGACCTTGCTTGTTCCTTCGTAGGTTACTTCAAGCTTTTTCTAGATCTCTTGTGCTGACTCACAACCTGATATTTTATTGTACTCTGCAGCATCTAGAGCACAGTGAAGCATATTGATAGCCGAAGCATTATTTTGTAATTTTCTAAGGTCATCTTCTGACCACTCAGTTTCACTCTTGACAACTTTCTCATTGTCAACAGTTTTATATGGCACGTAAGGGCCTTGTACAATTGCAAGCCAAGCACTCATGTTTGTGGCTTGAATAAAGTTTTTCATCCTATTCTTCCAGAATGTATAATTAGATCCGAAGAATAGGGGAGGCCGACTAATTGATAATCCCTCAGGGAGTATCTGTGTTGTTTGATTCCCGGGAAGGAAATGAGTGCTGTTCTCAGCCATTTATCGGGATCAGCTCAAGATAGTTATATCTTTGAGTAGTGAGCTTAGGCTCTGATACCACTTGTTGGTCCCGTGTGATTAGTTCCAAGGGGGGGGGGTTAGGAACTAATGTAACTTCTTGGATAATTAATCTTGCTGACTTAATAATTTTAGTGAGTTTATCAACTCAGCTTTGGCCAGCTTGGCCGATCTTAGTGTAAGACAGCTTTAGTCAGATGTTGACTAAGACTGTTTCACTTGCGAGTTGGGAATTGACACTTTTGTGGTCAGCTTCCAACTCATCACTCTAATTTACTCAGTGTCAGCTTTAAACAGTTTATATGCTGAGTAAATATAACAAACAGCACATGCACACACACACACACACACACACACACACACACACACACACATATATATATATATTGAGAGAGTTAGAAGTTACTCAGCATGACTTATCCTGGTTCGGCCTCTCCGCCTACGTCCAGTCCCCAGACTCCTCCGGGCTTTTAGAATCCAATACTGATCTCTTTAAGGGTAGAGTACAAACCGGTTATAAGGAAGTTGAATATGCAAGAGTATCTTCCTCTATTCGTCTACTCAACTCCTACTAAGTGCTACAACCCAGCACCTAGATTTCTCTACCACTGAGTATTTACAACCAAATACTCAGCACAACACTCTCAATTCACGATTGATACAATTTGCTCTTTTTCAGATAAAGAACACTTTAGATGATTACAAAACAATCAATCTAGCATTTACACAGGGATAGAAAGTTGGTGTAAGATTTCTTTCTTATTTTTTAGTGCTTTGAGCTTGTATTTTTCTCTCTTGTATATTCTGTAATTCGGCAATGATCCAAGAGGATTGTTTGTCCTTTTATAGTTGTATTTTGAGGATCAAATGATTTGAATTTGATTTGTACGTTGAATCCAAAACGGCTCTTTTGGGGGACAACCTTCTGGTCAGCTTCAGATGTGCAGGCCAATCTTGTTTTCTGATTTCTTCAGATGTCAGGCTTGTCTTCTTCCTACAGGCTTTGTCTTCTTGCGGCAGTTTGTCTTATAGCAATGACTAGTTGACCCATGCATCTCGGAATTTGGATTTTGCGTAATTCCAAGGCTTCAATTATTGGTGCAGACAGTTGTCGGATTTTTCCTTTAGCTAACGGATCATTCATGCTGTCCTGAAGATCACTCAGCTTCACTTCGCTAGTCATTGTCTTTGATTGTCACCAATTCTCATACTAAGTTCTTTTTCACTCAGCTTCCATGGCCAGCTTCGTTCTGCAGGATCTAGTTCTGAAGCAGACTTCTTTTATGCTGAGTTCCGTTCCACTCAGCTTCTTTGATCAGCTTCATTCTTAAGTTGTTGTTTTGAAGATGGCTTATCTTCTCTTGTGCTGAGTTGCTCTTCACTCAGCTTGTGTTGTGTTCTCATGCTGACTTTGTCCTGTCTTAATTTTTATTTCCTTTTGCATTTATATTTATACTCAATATTGAACAAACGGATTAGTACAATTAAATCAAAGCATTTAAATTTAATTGTCTCTTAATCATGGATTAAACTTAAATGATTTTGTCAAATCAAAATCTTGTGGAAAGGTGTTTCAACAGTTGGGGCGTCCATGGCAATTTGATCAAGACGCTACCGATGCCGGGAAGAATAACACCTATCGGTTTGTAAAGGATGGAGTTCGATATGTGTTAACACCTCTAGTGGGAGAGACCAAGAACAAAGGGAATTCTACCTTGATCGTTTGCCCATCTCACAAGGCGTTTATTAACGAGTGTGAGGAGAGTCAAATAGTCTATGTAGTGATGGTAAAGTCTAGCACACCGACGGCTGCGGTAGGAAGTGAAGACGGTGAAGTTTCGGAAGATGTGGGGAGATTGCTCAATGAGTTTCGTGACGTCTTTCCGGAAGAGTTACCGTATGGGCTGCCACCTCTACGGGACATCCAACACCATATTGATCTAGTGCCGGGAGCTAGCTTGCCTAGTCTTCCTCACTACCGGATGAGTCCCAAAGAGAGTGAAGTGATGAAGGAGAAGGTGGAGGAGTTGATAAGAATGGGCTACTTTAGGGAGAGTATGAGTTCGTGTGCGGTACCAGCTTTGTTGACACCCAAGAAAGATGGGTCGTGGAGGATGTGTGTGGATAGTCAGGCCATCAACAAGATTACCATACGGTACAAGTTCCCGATTCCCCGACTTGATGATATGCTTGACCAATTGGGTGGGTCCAAGGTCTTTTCAAAGATCGACTTGAGGAGTGGGTACCACTAAATTCGGATTAAGGCGAGAGATGAGTGGAAGACGGCATTTAAGACGCGTGATGGATTATATGAGTGGCTAGTGATGCCATTCGGGATGACCAATGCACCGAGCACTTTCATGAGATTAATGAACCAAGTCTTACGCCCGGTGATTGGGAAGTTTGTGGTGGTCTACTTCGATGACATTCTCATCCATAGCAAGACACTCGAAGAACACGTGGAGCATTTGCGGGCTGTCTTAGTGTTACTTCGGGAGAACCAACTCTTTGCCAACACAAAGAAGTGTGATTTCGTGATGGAAAGTTTGGTGTTTCTCGGGTATGTGATTAGTGGGGATGGCATCCGGGTGGATGAAGAGAAAGTTAGAGCTATTCGGGAGTGGCCGACTCCGAAGACCGTTGGGGACATTAGGAGCTTTCACGGGTTGGCTACCTTCTATAGACGGTTCATCCGGAATTTCAGCGCTATTGTGGCCCCTATAACCGAATGCTTGAAGAAGGGCAGAGGCTTCAAGTGGGAATACGAGCAAGATAGTAGCTTCGCATTGATAAAGGAAAAGCTAAGCACCGCTCCGGTTTTAACATTTCCTGATTTTGATAAGCTCTTTGAAGTTGAGTGTGACGCGAGTGGAGTAGGAGTTGGGGGAGTATTGATGTAAGAGAGGAGGCCTATTGCTCATTTCAGTGAGAAGTTGTGTGACTCGAGACAAAAATGGGCCACCTACGACAAGGAATTCTATGCGGTAGTGCGGGCTTTCAAGACGTGGGAGCACTATCTCATTGGAAACGAGTTCATGTTGTATACCGACCACCAAGCCCTCAAGTACTTGGGAAGTCAGAAGCAGCTCCGGAGTTCCATGCATGCTAGATGGTCTGCTTTTGTGGATAACTTCCCCTATAAGCTTCTCCACAAAGCGGGTCAACAAAACAAAGTCGCGGATGCTTTGAGTCGAAGGGTAGCACTCCTCAAAACAGTAGCCTTGGAGTTAGTAGACTTTGAGCACATCAAGGGGGAGTATCTTAACGATCCAGACTTTGGGAGCGAGTGGGAGAAGTGTAGGAACGGTGCCGAGGGAGGCGAGTACCAGTTGGTGGATGGGTTCCTTATGAGGGGAAGTCAGTTGTGCCTTCCAAACACGTCCATACGAGAACGAGTGATCCAGGAACTACATGGAGGGGTGTTGGGGGCCAATTTGGTAGAGATAAGACCTTGGAAGCAGTTGGCTCTCGATACTTTTGGCCTAGGATAAGGAGAGATGTGGTGTATATCATAGAGCGATGTGAAATTTGCCAAACCTCCAAGGGGCATACTACCAATGCCAGATTACGTATGCACCTGCCGGTTCCAAAAACTATTTGGGAGGATCTTTTAATGGATTTTGTGTTGGGACTACCAAGGACTCAACGTGGTATGGATTCTATCTTCGTGGTGGTGGATAGATTTTCGAAGATGGCTCATTTCATCCCGTGCCGGAAGACTAATGACGCCACCGCCATTGCTAAGCTTTTCTTCCGAGAGGTGGTGAGGTTACGTGGGGTCCCAAAGAGCATAGTGTCGGATCGGGACACCAAGTTTGTTAGCCACTTTTGGCGAACTCTTTGGGCTATCCTCGGCACCACTTTGAAGTTTAGTACCACGGCTCACCCACAAACGGATGGGAAAACTGAAGCAGTCAACCGGATCTTGGGAAATCTATTAAGAAGCAAGTGTCGGGACAAACCCAAGATGTGGGATTATGTGCTTGCCCAAGCCGAGTTTGCCTACAACTCCGCCGTGAGTTCAACCACCGGGAAGTCACCTTTCGAAGTTGTGTACACCAAAGCCCCGAACCATTCGCTTAACTTGGGGGAAGTTCCGAAGGGAGAGAAGAAAAGTGTAGCGGCACACAATTTGGCCAATGACTACCACCAACTGCACCAAGAAGTTCGGCAAAGCATTGAGGAAAAGAATAGTAAGAACAAGGCCAAAGTCGATGAACACCGAAGAGATGTGCAGTTTGAGGTGGGGGATGAGGTGATGGTGTACTTGGGAAAAGAGCGCCTCCTGCATGCTCCTAGTAGCAAATTGAGGCCGAGGAAGTATGACCCCTATCAGATCACTAAGAAAATTAGTGCCAATGCCTACCAACTAACCCTTCCTAATTGGCTTGGGAAGATGTCTTCTTCTTTTAATGTGCAGGACCTTAGCTTGTGGAAACCGGAAGGAACGTTACCAACCAACGCGTCGGAGGCGGGGTCCGACTCTTTTAAAGAAGGGGAGAATGATGAGGGCATCCTGTCCCTAAGCCCGAGCTCGGAGCTAAGAGATGAGGAAAGTGAGAGTCGGGCTAACCAGCCAGGCACGCGAGGCGTGCTCGACAAGACGCGAGGCGTAAAGGACTCCCTTGTCGAAGAATTGTCCAGGAGATCAATGACGCGGGGCGCATCTCCAAGTACGCGAGGCGTGAAACCAGAGCCCGAAGTGAAGATTGTCCAAGAGGCCGACTACGCGCGGCGTACCACCAGGGAAGCCTCGCGTGAAGTCCATCAGCGAGGACCACCAGGATCAGAGGCTCCAATACGCGGGGCGTGAATCCGGAACGCCACGCGTGAAGTGCTCGTCGAAGACTCTCACATCTCAGTGGCTCAGTCACGCGGGGCGTACCAAGGTCCACGCGGGGCGTGTCCTGCCAGGAGAATACTTCTCCTCCAAGTTCTACCATTGGGGGGGGGGGGACCAATCCTGCCCTTGATTAATTATTGTTTTGCCATCACCCAATATTTACTAGGTTGCCATTAATTCTTACCCTTCCCATCCTACCCCTTGTCCTATGTTTTGTTAGAAACCCTATTCAAGGGCTTTTAGTCTTTCCCCTTTCATTTTGTTGGAGTATATAAGCTCTATTATTTGTAATGAAACCTAACTTTTATGAAATTTATCTAAAGCCTCCATTGGAGCTCAAGGTTCATCCTTGTTTTGGGTTTATTCAACCTTCAAGTTTAACTTGAAAAGATTGTATTCTTTGTGAGTTTACGATTAAAACTCTCAGTCGATTTCACGCTACATCATAACTAGTTATTTTACTATTTGTCATATTATATGTAAAAGTAAATTAATTGTTATATCACTATTCCGATTACTTTTTTCTGTCTAAATTGACCGAAACGACAATAGGTGAACACTTGGGGCTTAAGAGCTTTGTTCCGCCCTTTGTAGATGTTTCTGCAAATAGAGGCTGAGACATACTCAAAGAAGTAAATTATATTGATGTCATGGAACCGATTAAACTAAAAACTCAAGTTGATAGTTAGAACCTAATTATTATATTAATCTCGGACAATTTCTTCCTACTGAGTTTGCCAACATAATTGGGGCAGAAATCATATCCATCTTTGATGAAAATCTTGTAATGTTATAATATAAAGATTAGAAGATGATTATTAATAAAAGAGCCTAAATGAATGGCTGTAAATAAATTTATCTTTTAATACTTACATGTATATTTTGGCATAATGCCCAGATACTTTTCTTAAAAAAATAAACCTAGATACTTGTTCCTGATTGTAGCAATTCTGCTCGGATTAAAAGTCGGATTTGGATAGTATCCTAATTGGATTCAAATCTTTATTTAATTTAAAAATTTTAAAAAGGCTTAATACATAAATAACCCCTCAATTTGTTCAAATGTTGCAACTGCCCCCTCCAACTTTCAATTGTAACAACTTACCCCTTGAACTTGTCTAATTATAACAATTTACCCCTTAAACTTGTCCAATTGTAAAATATGACCCCAAATTGCTGACATGAACTGCAATTGAAGAAACACGTGAAATGCAAAATCTGCAACGCTCGTGGAGTGTGATAATCAGATCTTTGGCGTGATACGAATCCGGGAAAACGCTTTTACTGTTGCTTCAAGTACGGGGTAAAAAAAATTTCGATTTGGGGTTATATTTTACAATTGAACAAGTTTAAGGGGTAAGTTGTTACAATTGAAAGTTGAAGGGGGCAGTTGCAACATTTGGACAAGTTCAGGGGGTTATTTGTGTATTAGACCTTTTAAAAAATAGGAATAAAGTTAATTAGCTAATTAATTAATTAATTAAAAATACTAATCCTAGCGAGGAATTAGAATAAGTGTTCAACCAGAGACACAACAATAATTGATTTGAAAAAAAAATCACACTCTCTCCTCCCTCTTCCTAATTCGGCCGGTGCACCCTCATCTCTCTCCTGTGAGACTTTCTTAGTTCGTTAATTATTCAATCTTCCTTTTAAATAATTTCAGTGAGAGAAAAAGGTGATTAATGATACAAGTTCGTGGTTCTAAAGAGATTCTTTCACTGTCTACTTAAGATTAATCAAAACTCTAAAATGTAATTCTCAAATCCGTATTTGAGTCAATTTGATTAGTTGGGCAATAAAATCTTTCCATGAGAGATAAATATTTATTATATGTTTCATAACAAATAAATATTTACCAAGAATAATAAAATGCCAATAAATTATATGTTTAGTCTGGTTGCTTATGAAATTATGGATCGGTGCCTTCTATGTTTACTTTGTTTTTTACAAAGTAAGCTTTACTTTGTTTTTTATACCATAGAATGAGCTTACTTTGTCAAAAACATCCGATGGTGGAAAAAATAAAGTAATGCTTACTTTGTCAAAAACAAAGTAAGCATAGTCTAACCCACTACATCAGTGTTATGATTAGGATATTTTATATATTCATTCGTTTGTTTATATTTGAATTAATCTTTATAAATTTGAATTTAAACACAATCCTAATCTACACGTTTCCCATTTTCTTTTTCCAAAATAAAGGAAGGGCTTCCTACATGAATATCGGAATTAAAATTAAAATTATAACTAAATTATATTATTAAACTTAATCCTAAATATGTCATATATAATAAATAAAATATGCTTTTACTTTTAATTTAAAAATTCTAAACTCAAATTCATAAATTCTTTTAGATCATCAATTCATAAACACTAATTCTTAAAATAGACTAAATGTAATGATTTTATTACTTTAATATAATTTAAAATTATAACTTGACATAGTTGTAAATAATTTTTCAAATTTAAATTTCCATATAAATTTCCCATAAAGGAATACACCACTTAACCCTACATTTTTGGGGACGTGGCCCTTCTGAGTCCAAAGTTCTTTTTTCCTGGCAAATGCATGTAGGCTTGTCTAGTTTCCTACATTTGGGCCTGGTGGACCTATTGATTGAGGACTGGACCGTGGTAGGCTTGACGGCAAAGGATTGGTAATTGTCGGGCTTGTTGGCCCAGTAGTGGGCCCTAGTGGGGTTGATGACCCAGATTTGCTATATATTGGCTCCATACTTTTGTGTGAAACTCGTGTTGATTTAGGAATGAGATTCCAAACTGAATGTAGGCTTCCATCATGCTTTTCGGATCTTCGAAAAAGACATTCCAATTTTTTGGCACACCAACATTAAAAAGTTCGGAGACATTATTTTTCTGGGTCAAAATATTATACTTAGTACAAAATTACAATTAAGTCATATTATTAAACTTAATTCTTAATATGTTATTATTTTTTATATATTATGATTTTATATCATAATTTAAAAATTTTAGACTCTAATTCATAAATTATAAACTTTAAAAAATATATTCTAGACTTCTAATTCATACATTCTAATTCTTAAAATACATTAAAAGTACTGATTTTACTAGTTTGACATAATCCAAAATTATAATTTGATATAGTTATAAATAGTTTTTAAAAGATGAATTTTTGTGTAATTTTCCCTATCTTTTTCGTATAGCAATTTTTGATGTAACATTTCTTTTAATGTTTTTTTTTTTGTATATAGCAAATATAATTTCAATCAATTGTAATTTCACATGGTAATTTTATTTTTTATTTTATGTAAATAAATAGTATAGGTTATATTTTAATGTATAGTTGAAAAATAAAATAAAATAAAAGAAAAGATATATGAAAAAAGAAAAGAATAGAAGAAAAGAAATAAAATATATGAGAATAAACTCTTATTTTTCTAGCAAATCCTGCCAGCATTTTGATGAATTATTTCAGGTTATAAGCTTTCCACGTACTAAAGAGCTATGAATTTTCAAAGATTTCAAAAGAAACACAAAATGAGAAAGAAACCAAAATCGTGGCTCCTGATTTGTAGGTTGTTCCAACCATGTTCTTCAAGCTCGCCTACGATTTTCTTACCCAAATTTGTAGTGAAGTAGTGGGTAAAAAGTTGAGTATTTTCAAGAGCTAACTTGAGTAATGAATGTTCACATAGGAACTTAGTTATTCCTTTACAAAACTCAATCAAATTAACAAACAAATAATCAAACAAGCAATCAATCAATTAAACTCAGCAAAATCATTCTTTATCCTTTCGATTTTGAGTCGACTGCATTCAAATCCAGGTTCAGGTTTGTCTCAGTCGATTTCCAGTTCTCAATTCCAACTCAAAAACTCAATTAAGTTTATACTTTCTGATAATTATTTCTTCAATTTTAATCCATACAATTGTTACCCTATCATTCAAATTATTTAGTTTAATTCTATTATACAATTCATAATCATCGATTTCTCTTCTTATCAACAATTTGTCATTGTCATGTTCAACCTTAGCGTAAAGCTCCAACTCATAAAGCTTCAAATTGTTTTTTTTAGTAAAAAGTTAAACTAGTTGACCTCTCAAGCGAAACTGGGGACCTAAGAGGATATTTTTTTTATATCCAGTCCTTACATCCTTCGTTCAATTGTTCTATTTTAGAATTCAGGTTTAGGTGCATTAATCTTATTAATCGCAATTAGTTCATTAATTGCTAAAAATATTTATTATTCTATAGAGAAAATCTCCCTAGCACGTCTGCATTCATACATTTTTTTCCACGTGCACGTTTAGCATATATTACAAATGTATCACCAACACTTCTCAATTATTTACTTTGGAAACGTTTAGGAATAATTGTATCACAGATTTAAGTTTATAAATAAGAATTATACTTAAAGTTATTTTTTATTCAATTTAAAATAAGATTCTAATTTTTATCTTTCACTGAGAATATAAAACATTCCTAAACTGGAAAAAAGGAAATGGTTAGAGTTAAAGACTTTAATTGATGAATCCATTGGTGTTTTGAAATATTTAACAAAGAATTGCATATTCAAACGTAATTCATGAATCCATCAGTATTTTGAAATGCGATTTATTATTATTGTAAAAACATTAAGAATGAGGTTTAAAAAATGGGTATTTACAGGTGTGAAAATAGCTTTTCTGAATGGAAATTTAAATGAGGACATTCTTATGGATAAACTAGAAGGGTTTATGGTCGAAGGAAAGGAAAATATATGGTGTGTAAACTTCATATGTCAATATATAGACTAAAAATAGCTTCCCAATAATGGTATTTAAGTTCAATAATACCACACGTTTTTTTTGAATTTGAGGAAAACATCGTTGATCGATGTATATATCTGAAGTTAAGTGGAAGAATTTTACAATTCTAGTTTTGTATTGAAGACATCTTGCAACCAATGGTCTTGGTTTATTACGTTAAACCAGTGAATTTCCCTCCAAGAGCTTTGAAATGAAAGACATGAGTGAGCATCCTATATATTGGAATATAGATATTTCATAATGGATCATAGGATTATTGGCGTTGTCTCAGAAAGCTTATATTAACAAGGTTCTAGAGATTCAAGATGGAAAAATGCTTTGCAAGTGTTGTTCCAGTTTAACAAGGAGATAATTTAGTCTTGATCAATATCCAAAGAATGAATTAAAACATGATCGAATGAAAAACATTCCTTATACATCTATTGTTGGGAGTTCGATATATAAACATATTTGTAAGAGGTTAGTCTATTTTTGTTGTCGGAATGTTGGGCAGATATTAAAATAACCTAGGATTAGATCATTGAAAGCTGCAGAGAAAGTGTTGAGCTTCAAGTAAAGAATGATAATATGTTTAATTATAAGAGATATGATCATCCTAGGATGATTGGATATTCAAATTCAGATTATGGTGGATGTGTATATACAAGAAAATGCATATTTGACTATTTTTTCTTATTAGTGAGAGGAGCAATTTCATGGAATAGCGAAAATGAGGAAATAATTGCTACGTCCACCATGGAAGTTGAGTTTGTGGCATGATTTAAGGCCACGATTTAATGAGTTACGGCTGCAGAACTTTGTTTATAGACTTGGAGTTATCGAAAAAGGTTTGCCAAGCCACTGAATATTTATTGGGATAACTTTGCAACAGTCTTCTTTTTTTTAATACAACAAGTATTCCCCTGTAGAGAATATGGTATTAAGAGTATTTGATAAATCTGCAACAGTCTTCATCCGCAAGTTGATCATCTGTAAGAATAAAGTAAACCTGAATGAAGCCAAAGTTGACTTGTTCGCGAACAAAGTCATAATCGAGTTCAATATGTTTTTCCGAGCATGAATTACAAGATTGCTAGTGAGGTATATAGAACCAACATTGTCACATTATAATTGCACATGTGTATGAATGGGATAAACAAGATCATCAAGTAAAGAGCGAAGCCATAGTAGTTCAGATGTAGCATTTGCAACTGCTTTATACTCACTTTCCATAGATGATTGGCCTATGGTTGGTTGTTTTTAGGTGTGCCAATAGACTAGGTTGTTTCCAAGAAAGACATTGAAGGAACTAGTGGAGCGTCGATCATCAGGACAACCACCCCAATCATTGTCTGAATAACAGTGAATGTGTTCAATTTTGGTGGATGATTATAGTAAGCCATGATCAGAAGTACCTTGAATGTAGCGAAGGGCTCTCTTTACACATTTCCAATTTTCATCAGTAGGAGTGTGTAGAGATTGGCAAAGTTAATTAACTGCAAAAGCTATATCTGGATGAGTTAGAGTGAGATACTGAAGTGCTCGACCACGTTTCTGTATTCATCACTAGAGACAAGACGAGTACCAAGATCTTTAGATAAAGTAGAAGTATTGGCCATAGGAGTTTGAGTTGTTTTAGAGTCAATCACATTGACTCACTCAAATATGTCACTGATATATTTGCCTGACAGAGGTGGATGCCTTCGAACATATTTGATCTCAACACCCAGAAAATACTCAGCATGTCCCAAGTTACGAGTAGGAAATTCGGTCTTAATGTGTCGAATTGTTTGAAGAATGAGTGTAGAAGAAGTGCTAGTGACCAGAATATCATCAAAATAGCAAAGAATATAAATTTTATTCTGACAGCAGCACTTGATTAATAGTAAGTGATCCATTTGTGACATTGTGAAGCCGGGATGGTTTAGAAAATTCTCGAGTCAGGTGAACCATTCGTGCAGAGCTTGTTTGAGACCGTATGGGCTCTTCTTAAGAAGAAACATATGAGTTAGTTTGTCAACATCAATAAAACCATGAGGTTACTCCATAAAGATTTGTTTAGAGAGGTTACCATGGAGGAAGACATTTGAAACATCTAGTTGATTAATGAACCAACCATGCGAAGTAGCTAATGCGAGTATTGTGCGAATGGTAGTGGTCTTGACAACATGACTAAAAGTCGTTTATAGTCAATTCCTAATTGTTGTGTGAAACCACGAGCTACAAGACGTGCCTTGTATTGCTCAATTGATCCATCAGAGTGACATTTGATTCCAAAAAGCCAGAGAGACGTAATGATGTTTCAATTTTCAGGTTGGGGAACTAGGGTCGATGTACCATTATCCATAAGTGCTTTGATTTCTTCAGACATTGCCCCTCGCCATTCTTGGATTTTATTGGCTTTACTAAAGCACATCGGTTCTCTAATACTATGAGGATGAGATGCAAGAAGTGCCTCAAATCTTCCAATAGAATTAAAGGAAGAGTGTCGCAGTTGCATAGGATGGATCCTAAATGCTGTAGTTCGAGTATCAGATGTTGTTGCAGAAGATGGTGCTAGATGTGGAATTACAATGTTAGGGAGGGGTTCCTCCTAAAGAATGCTAATAGCTGTAAGAGCATGATGACACTCAATTTGTCTGCTAGCAGGAGTCGTCGAATTTCTTAATACCAGGGATACGGAGCTGATCATTCTTGGATTGGGAATTGTCGAGTCAGTCGAAGACTGAAACAACTAAGCAGCATGAGAAATGTACATAGCATGGCTGTCAGGAGAAGGAATCCGAGATTCATACTCGAAGGGGAGCTGAATGAACCTGTGGCAGATGAGACCATCGATGCAGATGAAAATTAAATATACATTTTCCTTAAAGAATAAGTTCAGAAACAAAAAGGATCAATCGAACATATTAGCATAAATATTATAGTTGTGGATCTGTTAACAAAAGGATTGTTCCCTAAAACATTTATTTAGCATGTTGAAAGAATGTGGATTTTCGGATACCATTATTCATATGTATGCTAATGTTTTATATATGTTATGATGCATTTGACAATTTAAGCTCATTTACTTATTGTTTCTTATATAAATTTATGAATCATGTTTCTTATAATTAGTATATATACATGAAGGCATTATGTGGATTAGACATTATCATTTCTCTTAGAAAGAAATTATTATTGGACCGTCATTGAATACCTTATTACATTTTATGTTAAGTATAAGACTTGTATTATAATTCATAGAATGGACTATATCGATAAACTAACGTACAACCGCGATAATCCTTGCTAGTTTTATTGTTTAACGATGACTTTATAATGTGACCGATTTGATAATGAATTTATTATATATTGTGTGCGTTATATTTTGTTATTAAACCATATGGTACATGTATAATTTCATATACGTCAAATGGGAGAATGTTAATTTTTTCCATGTGATCAGCTTAGTAAAGTGATGTTAATATATGGTGCAAGTGTATTATAAAATTATGTGGTTTAATAAAATAAAAGAATAAATCCTTTTGGTTAAAAGGTATTTATTATTAATTAGATAATATGATTAAATGTGTATTTAAAGAAGAATCCTAATAGGAATTGGTCCTCAATATCCATATTACGTGTTTTCTCTTCATCAAGAAAGCTTGTCAACCCTAAAGGAGCCAAGAGGGAGAAACACAATTCTTGATAATTCCTAAAGAAATCGATTGCTCAAGCTACGGATCAAGGTACGATCTCTTAATTATTTACGTATTTAGAAAAATCATCTTATTCGAACATCTTATCGATCATGTTTATACAATATTAAAGCTTTTATTGCATAATTAGGAACAAATTAAATCTAATGGGGAGAATGACTATATATGTAATAAGGGATAGTGTGGATGTAATATGGCGGGAAAGTGACTAGATAACCGGTGGCAGTGGCAATGGCAAAGTAGACATTTTAATGTCTATTGCCCTTAGGTCTCGAGTTGGCGTATAAACATTGCAGGGAGGAGTTACTTGTCACTAGGATTGACCCAACTTCTTCCCATCTGTAGCAGTGGCCCCGCTACTACTACTAATGGGGCATTGATGGTGTATTATTGCTGTCCATATTTAATAAGATCATCCTTGCATTATTCATATTATGTGTCCCTTTTGTGTTGCTTGTTGCCTGTTGCTAGGTGTGATTGTTTTGGATTGTTGTTATACTATTAATGTGAATGGTTGCCCTTTAATTAGCTCGGTTTATGGCATGTTCCTAACCCATATATGTGTCTGTTATCGATATTGTGAGTTATAATCCTTGGCTGACTTAACACGGTGTCAACGAATTCAGCCGTGGCATTTGGTATAACCAAAGTATATGAACACAAAATTACACTTGCTTATAATAAACAAATAAAAAACTTGGAGCACATATGCATAGAGTAAAGCAGGCACAAAAAACACTCATGTGCAAAAGCAAAAAGGACAAAGTATGATGGAGGGGTTGCTTGAGAAAAGTTAGGCATCATTTTCAATAGTGGTCCTAAGAATTGATGATAAATGAAGTAATTATCAGCATCCAACCTTGCAATTAAGAAAAACAAGTATAGTAGATGAATGAGAATGACATCAACATGAAGACAAAGAAATATGATTCCCATCCCATCCCATACAACAATACATACTTTTTTTTTTATATATAAAGTCATAAGTTTTGATTACACCCATAATTAATGGAGTGTTGAGGGCATTCCATTATGTGAAAAAGTCTACATAGAAACAAGGCCAGAAAGAGCTTAGCTTAGCTTAGCTTACACTAACTGGAGAGACATCTGGTCTTGGTGAGAGTAATGATTGGTGGGTTGTAATGAATTCACTTGGAAAAAAGTGCGATTATCATATGTTTGCTGAGATTGAATCATCTCATAATTATCACTCCCTGGCATCAGATTCATGTTCTGCTGCTTCCTTTCGTTCTCAGCAATCTGCAATTTAATCAATTCATTTCTGCTACTCATCAAATTAGAGAAAAATGACAGTTAAACAGACAGACCTTGGCTCGGAGAAGCTGATTATTGTTGTGCAAATCAATTTCCTGCAATAGTTTTCATACAATAATCCATGAGAATTTTTAAATTAAAAGCATCCGAAGGGTTGTGTTTTTTTCTTTTTAAACATCAAAATGAGTGAATTACTTCATTTGCATTTGTATTTACAGTTTTAACAGTTCGAAAAGGTTTTTATAGATTCTATAGGATTTAAGAGAAACTGTAAACACTTATTTTAAATACAAAAGAAATAGGGGATGCATTGTTTAATCAATTTCAGACTAAGAAAAATATGTTGAAGGGAAGAAATGTTTACCCTTTTCTGCATATACTCAATCTCCGCAAACAGCAGTTCATTCTGATATATAAAGAGTGTATTTTCAGAGGAAGAAAAAAGAAAGACAAACAGTGACAAATACACAAAATGGAAACAAAAGGAATTCATGGAATCAAACATGTATAGTGTAAATTGCATTGACTATCACTTAAGTTTAACTATCTCCGTAGAAGATTACAAAAGTTTATTTTGTATTAATAAAATAACTCATTTTTATATTTTTTTTTTACAGATGAAGTTACTTTGAAGATATTGAGACCAAATTTTGGGTCAGATTATAATAAAAGTTATTATTGAGTCTTAACGGTAAGTTTAGTTGAAATGGTTTCTTGACATGGTTTCTTTACCGCTTAAACTAAATGATCAACAATTCAAATCCCAACGTCATTTTGGTAAAATTGCAACATATGATAAGATGGCATGTGTTTTGAATGTTGAATGTGTTAGAGATTAATATAAAAAATATTACTGTATCTTAACTATGAGTTAAAATCTTTTGGTTGAAATGGTTTATTTGACATTATATGGAAAACTCGTAGATCGAGTGATCAAGAGTTTGTAAAGAAAGGTCTAACTCACCCTAAAATGCAGAGGATTATCTCACATATTTATGGTGTTATATAGCTTCTCAATTTAATAATATGGAATATTTAACACGTCCCCTCACGTTCAAGTGCGTAATGCTAAAGTATGTAAACAAAGATCTAACTCATCCCAAAAGATACTTCAAATGAGAATGATTATTTCACCACATTTAAGGAGTTATATAATTTTTCAATTTAGCAGGGTCGGATATTTAACAGAATTCAAATCTTGGCAACTGTCATTCATTAAAAGGAATTTCAACATATAGCAAGATATATATATGTGTTATATTTATACACGTTTCAAGCCTAATGAATTTCAAAGATGTATTTTCAAGCCGCGTAAGAGCCATGTATATTAATACATGATATTCATTTTCTCTTACCTTCTAACTTTGATTTAACCTCAATTATAACTAACCTAGTAAACGGATGTATGTGGCAATGGTGTTTATATAGTCTGGTTGAATTGACTAAGCATGCTAGTATATATTTACTGTGAAATTTTGATCGGAAAATATTTAAAGTGACTTTATCAGTATAAAATGCAAAAGCAATTATTTCTTAATACAAAATAGGATTTTATTACCTTAGTAGAAAATTATCCAAACTTACATGACAGTCGATGGGATTCACCGGTAATAAAGCATCAGGAAGTATAATTAAGAATATAGATAAAAAGAGAAAGAACCTTTTTGGATCGAATTCTGCTAATTCCTTTCTCTAGTCTTGATTCCAAGCTCTTGAGTTCCCTTTGATGCATGCTTCCAATACCTTCACCCATCATTTGCCTGAAAATCTCATAATATTATTTTCCAATGAAAAAAGAGGCTACATCATTATTTAAAACATGATAAATTCATTCTATTCTATTCTAACAATAATAATAATAATAATAATAATAATAATAATATGTTGCACCTGTTATGAGTCTGCAGACTGTTTATTTGCTGACGTAACTTGGCAGATTCTTGCTGATAGTACTGAATAATTATACCAAACTCATTCAATATTTTATTTCCAATTTATATATTACAAGCAGGAGTGCATTATCCACCATGAAATGCAATGCACTAATGGAAAAAAAAAAAAAAACAGAATCTTATAAAGCTGAATACATCTAGGGCTACTTGAACTTGAACTTGATCCAACTGACTGACCCTATGAACTTTAAGAATGTCCCATTAGCTTCTGAATTTGCTCAATGTGACATAATTAAATTTCTGTTACTATGTTGGTAGCTTAAAATGAGATTTGGAATAGTTAAAACCTGCATTACTTTAAACAAGTTCAAATAGTCAATAGATTATTTAAAGAGTACGGTTCAGAAAATCAATACTTCACTTCAAGTATGTTGAGAGGCTAATGATTTGTTTAGAAGTTGGGAAGTTAATGGAGGTAAGAGTTGGGGAAAGTAATGAAAGGGAAGGGAAAGACAAGGAAATAAATGCTAAGTTAACATTGTTTGAGAGTTTATGGAATTTAATTGAAAATTAAAAGGCTAGCTGCTATTAGAAAGTTCTCATTACACCCATTAACCTCCAATTAGGAGGTTAAAGTTTAGAGGTAATGGGAGTATCATGTTAAACCTCCATTTACTCTAAAAAAACAACTCTAAAATAAGGTTAATTTAATATTTCAAATTTTATTACTTCCATTAACCTTCTCTAAGTAGGGTTATAAATGAGCCGAGCCAATGGCTTACATTCGGCTCTATAAAAGCTCGACAGTGTTAGACTCAATTTATAAATGAGCCGAGTTTGAGCACGGGGAAGTCAGCTTGAAAGCTTGTGAGCAGACTCGATTATTGGCTAATAAACAAATTCGATTATAATGTTCATGAACATGCTCCTGAACAAGCTTTGTTTGATTTTTTTTAATAATAATATTTCTATAAAAGGGGAAATGTAAAAAAACTTGGTTTTGTATGTTTCAAATCTATATAATTTGTGTAAAAGAAATTATAACTAAACATAATTATGAACAGAATTAACAAGCAGTGAACAAGCTCACACAAGTATTTTCTAATGAGCAGGGTATGAGCAGGTAAAAGGTCAGCCTAATTACAGCTCTATAAACAAGAGCAAAAGTTAAGGAGGGAATTTTTTTTTTTTTAAGCAAATTCAAACAACACCTGTTTATTTAGCCTATGTGTGCATAAATATATCTTTCTTCTTTAACTCAAAGATAGTAATCAATCTGAAAAATAAACTTGAAAAAATAATTCAAACAATAGGCTAAATAAACCAGGTATTGTTTGAATTACTATCTTTCTTCTTTAATTTATGTTTACTATGCATAGCATAAACTTGAAAAATAATATATAAATAATCAATCTGATGAGAATAATGATTAAAAGTGCAGTGCTCTATCCGCCTCTAACAAAAAAGATGTTAATTAATGGCCTATTATACCTGAACATTAGCTTCAGAAACTGAGCCAGTATTACTTGCATCTGCAGTTGCCTTCTTGTACCTTTCAATCGTTGTTTTAACACTGCAACATAGTATCAATCAAACTAAAAAGTCATCTTTCCATCAATATCATGTTAACCACAAATCCTAATCACACAATTTTAAAACCTTTTTATTAGGCCATATTCAAAGGTATTTCAAAGCATAGTATTTCCTCAAATATATACTCCATTTGTTCTTTTTTACAATGTTTAAAGTTTTTCATCAAAACAAATACAATATCACTACTATTTAAATGACTAATTTACTCATAATACTTATCTCCTTAATCTCTACGTTCTAGGTAAAAAATTCTATTTTTTCTTGACTTAATTAGAATTATTTGTATTAATAATAAATCTCTCTCACTATTATTAATAAGGGAAATTTTGAAAGAAAAATATTGTCAAAAGTTTATCTGCAATACGATGATTTCATATCCGGCTAACTAATCCATGGAGATTTTAACACATCTATTTTACTCAAAATATGAAATTTGCAAAAATAAATATCTGTCAGTAGTGAAATTCTACTATGGTTTTGATCTATTGGACCTTACCAGCGGAATATGACTATTATTGTACATTTTTTTACACTAATTATTTTTAATGAGGTAGAATGGTTTCTTTCTTTTTTTTGATCGGGTACATTACACTCGTTTCACGGTATAACTTCTACTGAAAATAACCAAACATCACATGGCCTAAAAAATAGTTCAAATGGCTCTAATACCCTCCTAAGATACTTGGCATAAACAATATCATTAGACCTAAATAATATGTATTCTAGGCACTCTTCAAAACCAAGGCCGTCTCTACTGTTTAGGCCCCGTCTAGGCGCTTGGAATTGAGAATTTGTCCCGATTTTTTCCGAATAGTCTCTCTTGTCGTTTTTTTTGGCCCCTAGACGATTTTTAGTTGCCTAAGTGATGATGAATAAAGTTGTTTTTTTATTATTAATATATTTTAGTTTATTATAATTCAGTTTTGAACATTGTTACATGGTTATTCGTGAATTTTGTTTATTATTTTCGAATATTTTGATTTAATTGCGTTCTATACTTGTTTTCATGATACGGTTTAAGACTTTAAGCATATTGTTTAATAACTTTTGATGAATTATATTACTTGTGAACATTATATTTTATTTGTTTGAGTTGTTTCAATGATATTGTTGTTGAAATGTTAATGTTTACACATTCTTAAAGACATAAGCTACCAATGTACGTGCTTTTAGATAGTATAATACATATTTTAATTAAATTTATATAATTGTTCTGGTGATTTACAAATAAAAAATACAAATCCCTCACTAATCCCGAATTAATCTTCAAATGCCATATCCGCCTGACTAGGACCTAATGTTTTTAGGACCTTGATTCTAGGTTAAAGCATCCATAGTGATATTTCTACGGCCAGTTATTTTTCATATCATCTAGGGTCAATATTCATAGTGCATTTAATAATTGATGAAAACAAGTCTTCTCTGATAGGGATATGAAGTTCAAAAAAGATACCCAAATGTGTAGAGAGCGACTCTAGCAGTAGTCAAATTAATATAGAAGTTTGTTTAATTGGAAGATTTAATTTGGAAGGAATTGAGTGCATCAAAATCTTTTTCTTATTGAATTAGATTGGAAACAAATTATATTCTAGGCCATTCAATTCAAGCATTTCAAGATGTAATGATTAAAATTATAGGCTAATTTTTGGGAGAGATGAAGATCATGAGCAAGCAGTCAGCATTAGTAAATCTGTATTTCATGATGGACCAATAAGATTGAAATTATGTAATCTCCTAATTTATTTATTGAACAGAAAGCAAATTAAGATATTTCTTTTTCCTATTTTTGTTTAAATTTTGATTGATGTAAAGATGTATTAATTCAAATATATATTAATGCTATGACAGTTTAGTAAATTATCTCATACTATATATAGTGCCTGTGCTACTCATACTATGACAACCCTTTACTTTTAAAATTTACTATATATATTTTGAAAAGAAACACTTTTAGATTGTGGATTAGTGGAGGCACCTGTATGGAATCTTTCATGTATCTACTAAATATTTGGAAGATTGATTGATTGACTTGAAGGAAACCTAGGGATTTGCAAGGATGAAGGCTTCATAATACTCTTGTTTAGGAAGGAGATTACAGAATCTCAACACTCCTAATTCAAGTGTTTAGAAAGCTTAATTTTACATCAAAAACATAATCCCTCAATTGAAGAATTGAGGGAAAAATTAGCTTTTCTAACTCCTTTATTTTAAATTAATGGGCAATCATAACAAAAAAAAAAAAATAATAATTTAGAACATATTTAGCAATCAATATTTCCTAAGCAATGAGTATCACCATACCTATTAAACGAGGATTGTGACCATACCTATTAAACGAGGATTGTGGCATAAATGAACTAAATCTCACATTGGAAATGGAGAATAAATGACCGAACTATATTACTAAAGTGTGTTTCTAATACATAGACTCGTTTTAAAGTTTGCCAGATAAAAAAAAAATAGGAAAATGACTAAATTTGAAGATAAAGAGGAAGAGTTCTTAACTTGAAGATAGAGAAATAATGTAATTAACTGAAAGTAAGTAGAATTATACATCATGTTTCCTACCCAAACCCCCCCACATGATCCTGTTATGATGACATCTAATAGCAGCTGGTTTTTAAGATTAGATTAGCCAACTTGAATACCCATTTTAAGAGTCAAATCAGACCACTTTTCTCACTTGTTTCATTCTAACACGAAACCCTAACAGCCTGTTTGACAGGGCGATTTAACAAGTAATTATTCGAAAGGAAGGATTGATGGTAAAGATTAAAACTTTCCGTGTGTGGTAATGTGTGTTAGTATATGGATTTGTTTATTGATTATAATAAGTTTCATATGCGGAATAAAGATATAATACATTTGTAGGCGAGTAACACATAATTCATTAGAAAACACATTATTCATTAGTTTTCGGTGAGTTGATACAACATTAGAAAATTTTAGCATTTATCCAAGTTTCTAACTCTGACTACCATTTTAATTGTTTTCTTATTGTTTTTCTATTTGACCAATTCTATATATATATATATAATCACAACAAGGCAAGAAGTATTATGAAGCTCCCAATCTTTAATTATTTGGTGGATTAAGCTCTTATCTTTTATTTTGACATATTAGACTGTTAATAAAAATTTTGTCACATTAAGCTCTTGCCTCCCAATTGGTTAGTTTTTAACATCTAATTCACTTAAAAAAATGTTATTCATCTTATGTTTTGAAATTATATTTTATGCAATTCGAAATAAGATTAATACGGTTTTTCTATAGACACATTATATATATTAAAAATTTCTTTGAACTGTTAAAATACAAATATAAAACATGTGTGAAATTAATAACACTTTGTTAACCGATATTTTTTTTTCATCAGAAGTTTAATGTGACTCAAAATAAAAGATCAGAAGTTTAATATATCCAAATAAAAGAATCGAGGTTTAATTCACCAAAAAAATTAAAAAACTAGGGGTCTTAGAATGCTTTTCACCTAACAACAAATATTATGGATGTAAGAAATTAATATATGCAACACTAACTGTATCAGTTTGTATTTTAATATATTTTTTTATTTTTATAAGAATATAAAAATTTGATCTTCCAGAACTTGGATCCATCTAAAAGATGTTCGACGATCTCGAATCGAGAAATCTAGATGTTCGACGATCTCGAACCGAGAAATCGGATAAACTATAAAAAAAATGAGGTAAATTTATGTTTAACAATAAATATTATGGATGTAAGAAATTAATATATGCAATATTAAGGTGGTGTTCGATAAAACTTAAAATTAAGTGCTATAAAAATAAATACTGAATTTATATTTTGAATATTATAAATACTTAAAGTAGTAAATGATATAACTTTTTGATAAGTACTAGAAATTAGTATTGAATTTAAAAATGTTAGTTGATAATGTTCAACATAAAATTTTAAATTAAATGTTTCAATGACTTAACTTAAATGTTTAAGTTGTGTTACCAAACAAGCTTAAACCAATACATAATTAATGTATTAATTTTAAGTACTAAAAGTTTTATCAAAAAACGCCTAACCGTATCAGTTTGTATTTTAATATATGTTTATTTGTTAAGAATATGAAAATTTGAGCTAAATTTATGCCATAATAATTTCTGAAATTTATTTTATGGCTTAACTATTGTAACTTGTAAAAGGATATTAAATAAAAAAAACTTGTAAAATGATAATATTAATATTATATATTTTGACAGATGCCTTCTATGGTTACTTTGTTTTTCACAAAGTAACCATTACTTGGTGTTTTTCACCATTGGATGATAGAGTGTAAAATTAATCCAATGGTAAAAGCACACAAAGTAAAACTTACTTTGTCAAAAACAAAGTAAGCATAGCCTCTACCTATTTTGACATGTAAATACATTTAATCCTTCTCAGAAAAAGTACATTTAAAACATTTTTCAAAAAGAAAAAAAAAAAATTTAATCAAAACAAAATATTTTATTTAATTGTTTTATGTTTCACATCATCTATAATAATAATAATAATAAATTCTTATTTCTCCTTCCCAAGCTATCTAACTTCATCCAACCTCCCTAAAAATAATCTAGCTATCAAACACAGGCTAAATCTGGAAAGAAACAGATGCGAAAACCCTAGTTCCTAAAGTAGATTAAGATCGGTTACTCATAATGGCAAGAGTAAAAAAATTGTAAGATGTCATGTCACAGAAGATAAGACTTGTTCCTCATTTTTAGCTGATACCTTAACTTCCTCGAGATACTGATTGGATGCCTCTGCCACGCTGGCATTATGTCCTACAATATGATTGGTTTAACCCCCTTTCTATGGTCAAATCTCTTCCACGTGTCATACACCCATTAACCAATGGACAATATCCTTAAACCCCAATCAATTACCCACCTCGATCAAGTGAAAAAACTTCAAAGAAACTATGAAATTGTGTTTTATTTTCCAGTAAAAGTTTTTTTGTTTTTTAAAAACTGAAAGTCTGAGTGCATCAGAGGCAGCCAATAGCAGTAGCTATAGATGTACACTTCCCATTGTATGAAAGAAGCCAAAATTGACAGAACTCTCCCATTGGCTTTCAATTTTCGTACGTTTTTTCCCTTCTGAACACTTCACTTTCTCTCTCTTTCAACTTTCTTTTTCCGATCTCTCTCTCTCCCTCTAAATTTAAATTGCATAAATATATCTATGAAAGATCTTTACCCAAATGCACCACACACTCTTTGCTCCCAAAGAGTGGCATCAATCATCATGATGACATAACTTCATCTATTCCAATTGGCCCATTTCTCTTCACAGGTTAAAGAATTTACAACTTAGAACAAGTTTGGAGAGAGATCTAAAGGGAAAGATATAATAAAAAATCTCATTTTTGCTATATTTTTTATTGATATATAAATTAGGGTTCAGTATCAGGAATCATGACTCGAACCCTTTTGTCAGTCATCAAGAACAGAAAAATCGTGAGTGACGTGACTAAAGATTCTGCAATTCACAACAAAAAAAACTCATCTTGATTTGGGTATTAAACCCTAACCCAAAAAGGGGAAAAAAAGTAGAAAAACAAAAAAGACAAACCCATTTGAAATTTCAATGATCTGGGTTAAGTTAATTAATAATTAGTTACAGTATTCATTAAATAAAAGGATTATGATTTATCATAGGGGGAAAAATTGGGAGTTAGGTTAGAAGCCGTAAAAGGGGCTAAGTTTGACTAGGAAGAAGAAAGATTGAAGCTTTACACACGTGGAGTTGGGGGAAAATTCGTGTGGATTTGGGGGAAAAAAACCCTAATTTGGGAGTGGAAGGAGGTCACCTGATATGGTTGTGATTGGTTCGAAAAGAGAAGTTTAACATGGTTATATTTTGTTACACTAACCTTGGTTCTCATTCGTTGAGTTCGTTCTGACAAATTTTCTTTCATTAAGTTTGACACTGTACTTTTGCTTAGTTGATGTGCAGCTGACGTGCTATTAAGGAAGTGTCAAGAGATATTGAAGGGGATTTTTTCATTTTTGGACTAATAAGAAGATGACACCTTCTGAAATTAGACCTTCTCTTTAGCCTCATAGATGCATAGATGAGAAAAGAGACAGAAAAGAGCAAGAGGAATAATAAAATCAGGAAATAAGAAACAAACAGAAAATTTATCAACAATGGAGGAGAGATGAAGATGATGATCTCACTGCCCCAAACCCATACATACATACTTGTTTTCACTACTTCACTCTATTTCTATCTATTCAACTAGATCTATGTCTTCTCTACCAAACTATGAACATAAAATCGTCTTCTTATCATAAAAAGGAAATTTATAAAAAAAGAAAGAAATAAAGCTTAGAGGAGGAAATCAATACTCAATACTCAATACTCAAAACTGCAACAAAATAAATGATTGTGCTTCTTTTTATAAATCTACTTAAAAGATCTAGTTCAGACCCAAAATCAAACACCTTGACATCATTAACTTTTACCCATTTTTCCACCTCTCAAAAACTGCAAAGAAACCCCAATTTGATTTCAGAGATTGAGAATTTACCTATTGTTAGCATACTCATAGAGACGGCCTCGACTGGAGAAGACGATGAGAGCAACTTCAGCATCACAAAGAACAGATAATTCATAAGCTTTTTTCAGCAAACCATTTCGTCTTTTGCAGAAAGTGACTTGGCGATTTGTGGTGTTTTCGATCCGCTTGATCTCAATCTTCCCCCTACCCATTTTCCTCTGTGGTGAGGTCTCTCTGGAATCACTAGGATACGACATCGCTGCTGCTGTTTCTTTGCTAGCTGATCCAAACACAACCAGAATGAACAATAGCATAAAATTGAGAACATAATTAGGAAATATTGTTGTGATCAGTGAGAAACAGAAAACATTGATTGAGTGTGGAATTGGGGGTTTTAAAGAGAAAGAAATGAAGAACCCAAAGAAGTGAAGCAAAGCAAAGAGAGAAAGAGAAATATGTCTGGAATGGAAATGAAAAATGACTAACCTTGGAGAAATGCTAATTGAGGAGAGAAACAAAAGCTTTATTTGGGTTTGTGGGTGTCTCTCTTGTTAATTTGTTTCTACAAATCTGAGGATGCATAAAATGGAACCAACTTTCCTGCTACATCCTCTGCATTTATAAATTCTTCTTTTTTATTTTTTTTAAATAACTTATTTCTTCCATTATTACTATTATCTACAACATTACTTCTACCTAGTCCACTATTTTTCTTTATTTTAAAAAAAAAAATCAATTATTTGTATATTTTGTCTTATTTTTATTTTATTTTTATATATATATTGAAGAAGAAGAAGAGAAGGTTAAAAGTGGGAATAATTCATAGGATTGAAACTCCAAGAACCATCCATTATTCTTTTTCTTTTTTTCTTTTTTTCTTTTGCCTTGTTCCTCTTTATCATGAGAGGAAAGGGACTCACTACAGAAGAGTGATGTATTTGTACATACTTTTTTTATTATTAATATACACAATTTATACAAGTCAAAAGTGTTTTAATTAATTAACGAATTTCCTATTTTAATTTACCCTATTAGTTTCTGACCTAAAGTTTATTTTAGGTTTGCTAAAATATGTTATAGCTTTCAATTCAACAAGCTCTTGGTTGGAGTAATCATCTTAGGGCTAATTTATTATTGTTGTAGCCAAAAGTTGAGCTTTTTTTATATACAGGCAAATTCGGCTTTTCCAAAAAGCTACAAATTGTAAATTTGTTTTTCTTAGAAACATTTTTTACGAATCAAATATTGCTTTTAGCTTTCCGGGCTTTTAAGAAAAGCAATTCTACATTTATCAAATGTTTGGCAAAGCTTCTTTTAGGGTATGGTAAATCAATGTTAGATTGGCTTTAACTTTTTTTCGGAATGATTTTTAATTCAAGTTTAGTGTATGGCAAAAGCAGTTAGGAAATTTTTTACTTTTTTAAATTTTTTTCCTAACTTGTGGATTCGAACAGGATGGTTTTAAATATCAATAAAACGTGATATATATATATATATATATATATATATATATATATATATATATATATATATATATATATATATATATATATATATAGGAGGGCTCTTGTGAGAACCCTTTCTTAGGTGAGGACACTTGCTTAGGTGAGAACCACCTAAAACTACGTAGTTTTGAGTCTAAAAATTAAAAAAAAAATGCTACTGGCCATGGGGGTTTGAACCTTGGACCATTTGTTTACACTTCTTATTACTTACCACTGAGCTAATTACTTTTCTTGTGTGTTATGTCGCGCGCTGATTAATATACCACTGCACTTCTAGCTTCTATTGTTTAATATTTGACGCATGCACTTATTAATATCGATTAAATGTGCAATATAATGAATTATTAATAGAAAAAAAAAGAAACGTGCATAATAATTAATTATTAATAGAAAAAAATCCAAGCACATGCTCTAATTTCTTATTTATTTAATTCCTCCATATTTTTGTAATTTATGTTTTAAAATGTTAAGGACGATGTTCTAAATATTGTTTAATATTTGACGCATGCACTTATTAATATCGATTAAATATGCATAATAATGAATTATTAATAGAAAAGAAAGAAATATGCATAATAATGAATTATTAATAGAAAAAAAAAAGAAATATGCATAATAATGAATTATTAATAGAAAAAAATATAAGAACATGCTCTAATTTTTTATTTAATTCCTCTATATTTTTGTAATTTATGTTATATAAGAAAATATACGTTATGTTTTTTCGAACATGAGTTATAAATTATATTATAGAACAAACACGAACTATAAAGTTTAGAACGTACGATATATTTTTTAGAACATATGTCATGTTTTTTTAGAACATGTGTTATGTTTTTTCGAACATGAGTTATAAATTATATTATAGAACAAATGAAAAAACGATCCAGATATTTACTGATTTCTTTTAAAACATTATACTTAATTTTTGGAATATAAACTATAAACTTTAGAACATGTGTTATGTTTTTAGAACATGCGTTACGTTTTTTCGAACATGAGTTATAAATTATATTATAGAACAAATGCAAAAATGATCGAGATATTTACTGATTTTTTTAAACATTATACTTAATTTGGAGAACATAAATTATAAAGTTTAGAATTATGTAACATTATTTAGAACATCGTCCTTAACATAAAAACATAAATTACAAAAAATATAGAGGAATTAAATAAATAAAAAATTGGAGCATGTTTTTGGATTTTTTTGTTCTATTAATAATTCGTTATTATGCACATTTCTTTTTTTTCTATTAATAATTTATGATTATGCACATTTAATCGATATTCAATAAGTGCATATGTCTAATATTAAACAATAGAAGCTACATGGATAATGGTATATTAATCAGCGCGCTCCATAATGGATAAGGAAAACAATTGTTGTTTAAAAAAACAGTAAATATATGGACCATTTTTGCATTTGTTCTATAATATAATTTATAACTCATATTCTAAATAACATAACGTATGTTCTAAAGTTTATAGTTTGTGCTCCAAAAATTAAGTATAATGTTCTAAAAAAATCAGTAGATATCTGGATTGTTTTTTCATTTGTTCCAAAAATATAATTTATAACTCATGTTCGAAAAAACATAACACATGTTCTAAAAAACATAACGTATGTTCTAAAGTTTGTAGTTTGTGTTCCAAAAATTAAGTATAATGTTCTAAAAAAATCAGTAGATATTTGAATCGTTTTTTCATTTTTTCCAAAAATATAATTTATAACTCATGTTCGAAAAAACATAACACATGTTCTAAATAACATAACGTATGTTCTAAAAAATATGTCGTACGTTCTAAACTTCATAGTTCGCGTTTTAAAAGTTAAAATATATGTTGTTTCAAAAAAAAAGTTAAATTATATGTTATAACGTATGTTTAAAAAAAATATTTTCTTATATAACATAAATTACAAAATATAAAGAAATTAAATAAATAAGAAATTGGAGCATGTTCTTGAATTTTTTCTACTAATAATTCATTATTTTGCACATTTTTTTCTATTAATAATTCATTATTATGCACATTTCTTTTTTTTTTTATTAATAATTCATTATTATGCATATTTAATCAATATTAATAAGTGCATGCGTCAAATATTAAACAATGAAAGCTACAGTGCGATGGTATATTAATCAGCGCGGCACATATTACACAAGGAAAGTAATTGGCTCAGTGGTAAGTAATTTGTTTTGTAAACAAATGGTCTAAGGTTCGAACCCCCATTGTTAAATATATATTTAATATAATAAATGATAAAATTTGTGCTCTATTGCGAGTAATTTTGAGTCCATTTAGTGGAGAAAACATTTTATGATTACTTAAAGTGAAAAAATAAACTCAGGCGTACCCATGTCAAAATAACGATATTTTAAACTAGGTTGAAAAGAAAATGAAGAACATCTATTATAATTAGCACTCCAAAAATAAAGATGAAGACGTGGATAAAGGCGATTCCTGACGCCCAAGGGTGCATAGGCACCCCCCTCATGCCTTCTGCTTCTGCCTTTAATCCTAATTCTAAAAGTCATTTGTGGGTTATATTATCCAGGTTTAAAATTGATTTGTATACCGTTATTTGAATCCAAAATTTATCTAACATACAAATATTAAGAATAAAATTTTACCATTTATTAAGTTAAGAAAATTATATTCAAAAGACAAGCATTTAATAAAATTCTGAATTTTAAAAAAAATGGTGGGTGGCTATTGTTGAAAGAAATGGAATAGAGTTTTAAAAGATTTAGAAAAATATTTTACTCTTATTTTTTTCATATATTTTCATATTTGATTTATTTTCCTAAGCAAATAAATAATGAAAATCTGAAAAATATTTTCATTCACAATATTTTTTGTCAAACAAACGTGGCCTAAAAAAATTATTTACAATTTGATGATATGGATGTTGGATTGTGAATCCCTTAATTTTCTATTAATCATGAAAGGGGTATTTATACAATAGTATGATTCCTATAATTATGCTAGAGGTAATTATAATAGGAAATACAATACAATTATGGTATAATTCCTATAATTATGCTAGAGGTAATTATAATAGGAAATACAATAAAGAGAGAATATTAACATATATAACAATATCTAACACACCCCCGTAGTCGAAACGGGAGGAGGACGCATGTTTGAGACTAGCCCGAAAATCATCAAACAATACAGAAGGAAGGCCTTTGGTGAAGATGTCCGCAAGTTGATGTCGAGAAGGAACATGAAGAACTCGAACCTCGTCTTTGGCGACTTTTTCCCGTACAAAATGTATATCCATCTCGACATGTTTGGTCCGCTGGTGCTGAATAGGATTCTCGGACAAATAAACGGCACTGACATTATCACAATAAACCAAAGTGGACTTCCGAATGGGACAGTGAAGTTCCAGTAGGAGATTTCGAATCCAACAAGTTTTGGAGACAACATTTGCGACGCCCCTATACTCGGCTTCGACACTCGAGCGAGAGAGGGTTGGTTGCCTCTTGGCGGACCAGGAGATGAGATTGTCTCTAAGAAAAACACAATAACCAGAGGTGGAACGTCGGGTATTCGGACAACCTCCCCAATCGGCGTCAGTGTAAGAGACCAATGAACCAAGAGATGATGGAGTGAGAGTAAGACCGAGATCCAATGTACCTTTGATATACCGAAGAATGCGCTTTATGGCTGCCATATGCTGTGTTTTTGGATCATGCATGAATAAACACACTTGCTGAACCGCATGAGGATATTCACGTGGATGAAGATATGAATAATTTTTTCTCCATTTCATAAACAGAAGCGATGATGTGGATTTTTTTGTGGTGTATAGCTTCAACCTATGGGCCATTTAAATATATAAATGAAATATTAAATGGGTAAATAATCTACTAGTCTTTAAATTCTTACCTAATATATTGTTTACTCTTTCATATTTTCAATAATATATTATAAGATCCTTAACTTTTATTCTATTCAACAGTTTAGTCCCTCAATCCATTTAAATAATTGATGTGCACTTTACTTATTAAAGATAAATTACATCTTTTATACCAAACTTTAGTATATTTATATTTTGATATATGAAATTTATTTTTAAACTTATTATTTTAAATATAAAAAAATTACACTTTTATATGTTTTATTTTTTAAAAACTTTTCTCGACATGTTTTTCTTTCTCCTTTCCTCTCTCTCATATCTAATTTAAATAAAAAATATAATTCAAATATTTTTGTAAACAAAAATAAAAATATTAAAATACTATTATTTTAAAAATATTATCCTCATTATCACTTTAAATTTTAATTTTAGACTTAATAATGCAAATTATTTTAAATAGTAAAACTATACTTTTAGATATTTAGTATTTTTTTTTTTGAGCAAGATATTTAGTATTTTTATTCTATATTTCTTGAAAATATATTTTTAGTTTTACAGATATGTGAATTATAATTCTTAAAATTAGATAGGAGATAGATGAGAGACTAGGAGAGAGAAAGAGATGTCGGGAACATATTTAGAAAAAAAATATTAAAGTGTATTATTGATATTTAAAATAATAGTTTTTAAGTGAATAAATAAATTTTAAGTATTAAAGTGTAAATATGCTAAAATTTAAGTACCAAAAATATAATTTACATCAAATAATTACAGGCAAATCAATAATTTAAATGGATAGAGGGATAGCTATGAATAAAACAAAAATTAAGGATCTTCTAATGGATTATTGAAAATATAAGAACTAAACAGTATATTAGATAATAATGTAGTGACTAATAAATTATTTAGCGAGATAAGAGTCAAATTTAACCTTAACGTGTCAAGCGAAATGCAGATTTAGCCATAATGTATGAAATTGTGCAATTTAACCCTAACGTTTCCAAGCAAGATCAATTTTAGTCATGCGCTAGTGAAAATTTGAAAAGACTAGTTTGACTGTTATTTAACTATCACACCGGACCTTCTAAACAAATTTATCGATAAATTAAAGCAGTTTCGTACATTTTTTTGTTGGTTTTTATAACTATATTAATAACATAGTAAATATTTTAGATAGTTAGACAAAAAAAAATCTAATTAACTTATATGTAGCAGATTTAGTTTCTAACATTTTAACATAATTTTTGTAAGTTTGTTAGTAATACACTAAAAATCTTAGACATAATTGATATTTGGAAGGTCTGAAGCGAGAGAAACGAAAGAGCTGTTTTCAACAAATCAATATTATAGTGGGTGCCTAGCTGATAATGATTAAATAGTGTTATCCGATGAATGACCAAGTCATGTTTCCATGGCCAAAGCATTTCGGTGCCTCTTCCATGTTCCTCTCACACTGATCTTACTTGGAAACGTTAGGATTAAATTTGCACAATTTCATATATGTTAAGGCTAAATCTGCACTTTCATTAAAAAGTTAGAGTTAAATTTTGTATTTATCCATTATTTAGCCATACTAAATAAGATAGCCAATAATAAGAAGACTCTTTATATTTTTAGATTCATTACACGTGCTATCAAACTAGATTCTGAAACTTCTAGAATACTCGTAACACTCCATTTCTCTCTAACCTTTTTCATTCCTTTCTCTCTTATTTATCAATACAACAACGATCGGTGAACAATGGGTAAATCGGGAAAGAAAAAGGACCAACAATTTTTTTTTTTTTTTTGTGTGGAATTTATCCATATTTATCCGCAAATGCTATTCCCACTTTCTCTTATCATTTTCATTTTTCACATAATTCTTTTATGGCATAATCATTTTAGGATCATAATTATAATAATATTCACTTTTCCAACTTATAAGCAGATAATAAAAATACAAATTTTTAGTACTTATCTTACCTATATATATAAACGTTCATCTTCATAGTAATATATGTATTGGCTTAAAGCACTTTTTGACCCCTGACCTATCCAAAATTTGTGCATTTGGCCCCTAACCTATTATTTTATCATATTTGGCCCCTGACCTATCAAATTAGATAAAATTCAACCATATTGAATGGAAAATTAACTGTGTTGGAAAATTAACAGCATTCACCAATACAAAAACGACACATGACACATAAATAAAATTAATTTTCAACTGGAGATGACAATAGTAACTATTTTACATAGTAAAAAAATCCTAAAAACTTTTTCTAGTGTTCTGATAGAGTGAAAATTAATTTTATTTATGTGTCATGTGTCATTTTTGTATTGGTTACTACCGTTAATTTTCCAACAGAGTTAATTTTTCATTCAATATGGGTTGGATTTTATCTAATTTGATAGGTTAGGGGCCAAATATGACCAAATAATAGGTCAGAGGCCAAATGCACAAATTTAGGATAGAACATGGGCCAAAAAGTGCTTTAAGCCTATATGTATATACATATACGACAAATATATCATAAATTGCATGTGCAGGGCATATATTGACAATATATATAGTTCATTTATTTATTTATTTAAAGCTTTAGCTATGAAATCTATTTAATGTTTAGACATACATATTGGATGGTATATATGTCTTTTATTTATTTTTTTCATATTATTTAGTACATACCTATAGCTATATACATGTCCTTTCTTTCTTTGAGAAATACATGTCCTATTTCTTCATTGGCTCAAATTCGAACCTTAATTATGTTGCGTTTATTCTTCTAATTATTTTGGTACAAAGAAAGAGGTAAACGGAGTTCAATATTATCTTAAATCTATATATATTATTGAGTGTTTGTTTCCGTTTTTCGAATTAGCTTTTACGTTTCACTCCAAACCACAGAAAATGTAGCGTTTGGTTAGATTTGAGGGTGTTTGTTTCAGCTTTTCGGAGGAGCGATTAGCGTTTCACTCCAAACCACAGGAAATACAACGTTTGGTTAGGTTTATATAACCACATCATTTAGCATTTTTTAAAAACGGCAGCGTTTTGGAGCTTTTCATAAACAGTTGTTTGTAATTATTTGTTATTGACAAAATTATCATTCTTATTTCCACAAAATGTGTTTCTCCTTTAATATTATTTATATTTCTACAACATAATTACCAGAAGAATAAGGTTTCGTTGCATTCAATAAAATTTTTATTTTTTATATAGATTATTTTTTTCAATTTATGTAATACATTTTCTATTTTATAATATGATAAGGTACAAATATACCCCTACAGTTTATAGCTATGAGCAATTTTATCCTTAACTTCGAAAATGACGCAATTATACCCGTAATATTGGCAGCTAAGAACAATTTTACCCCTAACATTTTGGGTCAATTTGAGAAATAATTCAACAGACTGTCTTCTTGGTCATGAATATTGTCATCTACACTTCACATGTGCATCATTTTATCATCATTAATAACAGATCACAAACATATGATTAGACGTGAAATTTATAAAAAAAAATTAAAAAATATATATTGTCTTTTGTACGAGTTGGAAAAAAATTCAAATATTTCACCGAATTTATAAATATTGATTTTCAATTTTATTATTAAATCACAAAAAAAAATATGAAATCTCTTTTTTAGAATTAACTAATATGTGCAATTGGTGTAGAATAAGAAATAAAATATATGTGTTTTATAATAATGTTTGAAATTGATACAACTTACCAATGGTAGGGGTAAAATTGCTCTTAGCGGCCAACGTTATGGGTAAAATTGCACAATTTTAAACGTTGACGGTAAAATTGCTCCTAGTTGTAAACTATATGGGCATTTTTTTTACCTTATCCCTTTTATAATTTCTTTGTTGATTAATTTAAAACATGTCCATATTAGACATTTTAAATCCGAACAACAATAGTTCTATATAATTTTACCAAACATTAATAATTAAACAACTAATAACAAACAACTAACAGTTTACTACAACTACAAACAACTAACAGCAACCGCAACAGCTATTAGCTAATAGCTGAACCAAACAGGTCACACCAGTAGAGTTTAACATTTTTTATGAAAACTACAACGTTGGGAGTTTTATATATATTTGGTCTGGACAAAATTATCCTTTTAATTTTTGAAATATTTATTTTTTTATATTTTTTTATATTTCTATAGTATTATTACCAAAAAGAACAAGTTTTTGCCTGATTCAATAAAAAAATTTATTTTTGGTTTTTATTTAGTTATTTAAATTATTTTTTATTCATTTGGTTTTTTTTTTTTTTGCAAACTCTAAATATAAATAGGGGTTTCGCCGATTTACAAATGGATGCTATTTTTACTGCTAAAAGAGGACTCAGATCTTCGCCATTAGAAAAAATAAGAATTTTTAGATTGACATAGTCAATTTTGACTATTGATAACCTAGAATTATAAAATCTAAGAATTAAAATGTGTCCATATTAGATATTTTACATACTAAAAGCAACCGTTTATCATAAGTTTACCAAACAGTAATAATTAATAAGCTAATAACAAATAACTATCAGCAAAAACAAATTAGTTGATTAGGTTGTGTGTTACTTCTGTCCAATATTCTGTGAAAGTGAATGATAAATTAGTTGGACCTTTCTCATCCGAAAGAGGTCTTAGACAGGGAGACCCCTTATCCCCCTATTTGTTCTTGTTTTGTGTGGAGGGCCTGTCTGCCTTGTTGTCTGACGCGGAATGTAGAGGAAAGTTACATGGTGTGCAAGTTTGTCGTCGGGCTCCTCCGATTTCACACTTGCTTTTTGCCGATGACGCTTTTGTATTTTTTCAAGCTTCCATTGTTGAGAGCCGTGAAGTACATCGTCTTTTATCAGTTTATGAAAATGCATCTGGGCGGGCTATTAATTTTGGGAAGTCTGGGATCCTTTGTAGTAGTAATGTGGCTCCTATACTGTCTGTGGCTATTTCTCATATTGTTGGTGTGTTTACCCCGATTAATACCGATCGTTATCTTGGTTTACCATCTCTTGTTGGGAGGAAAAAGAAAGCGATTTTTGCTCACTTTAAGGATAGGGTTTGGAAGAAATTACAAACTTGGCGTGGTAAACCTTTATCTAAAGCGGGGAGGGCGGTTCTTATTCGGGCAGTTGGGCAAGCTATACCAGTGTACTTTATGAGTGTCTTTTTACTTTCCATATCCACGGCTGAGGAGTTACAAAGAATGTTGAATTCTTTTTGGTGAGGGAATAGGAAAGACGATGCTAGAGGAATTAATTGGTTAGCTTAGGAAAAATTGTGTGTTCATAGAGATGTTGGTGGCTTGTGCTTTCGCGATTTCACGGCTTTTAACTTAGCAATGTTGGGTAAACAAGGTTGGCGTCTAATGTCACCTCCGGATTCTCTTGTCAGTAGAATTTACAAAGCTAAATATTATCCTGATGGGGATTTTGTGCGGGCTCGTTTGGGTCACTCGCCTAGTTACATTTGGCGGAGTATTTGGAGTTCCCAATTGTTGCTTGAGAAAGGAGTTCGATGGAAAATTGGTAATGGTCAAAACATCCGCGTATGGCATGACTTTTGGTTGAGGGGCGAGGGTTTGAGGAAAATTACTTCGCCCATGGTTGAGGGTTTGGAGGAGTTGAGAGTTGCGGATCTTTTTATACAAAATTCAACTGATCGGGATGTGGAATTGTTACATGAATTGTTTTCGCCTGCGGATATTCAGGCAATTAGCAGGACTTCAGTTAGTATGGCAAGATGTACTGATTCTATGGTTTGGAATGGGACTAGGGATGGTTGTTATTCTGTAAAAGAGTGCCTATCGTCTTGCTAAAGATGGTTTGGAGGATAATTCGAATTTATTTGTTGAGGGTGATTGGAGTTGTATTTGGAAAGCATCTGTTCCTTTTAAAATTCGGTATTTTTGTTGGCGTCTTGTGCGTAATTGCCTTTCTACTAGGACACGGCTTCGGGATCGGGGTGTGGATGTTAGTGGGTCATGTGTTTAGGTGTTCGGAGGATGTGGAAGATATCTGGCATTTATTTGTGTTATGTCCGAAGTTAAGGGAGGTGTGGACGGATGCGGGATTGTTGGACTTCATTACGAGCATCTCTATTAATGCTGAAAATTTTGCTTCCTTTTTCTTCTCTGTTTGCAGGTTTGGTGGTAAGGAAAGGGCGGAGAAATTCATGTCAATTCTTTGGAGTTGGTGGAGGGCTCGGAATGTGTTTTTTTGGCAGCAGATTGTCACGTCTGCTTCAGAGATTGTCTTTGGTGGAATGAAATGTCTAACTGAATGGCAACAGGCTCATGCATTGAAGGCTGTTCCGAGACAACGTCGTTTGTTTCACCGCTGTGACTATTGCTGGCACCGACCATTGCCCGGTTCTGTTTCGTGTTGTTCTGATATGGCGTCATTTGCCTCGGAAAATCGGACCGGAATGGAGGCAATTGTGTGCAACTCTGATGGTACGTTCCTTCATGCCAGAACTGATACTGTTAATTTTCTAATGGATATTAGGGAAGGGGAGGCTTTTGCGTTGTTGCAAGCAATTAAGTGGGTTCGTTGGTTGGGTTTTGATCGGGTTGTTTTTGAGGTTGATTCCCAATTGACTTACGATGCTTGTAGATCATCTAATTTGGATTTTTCCGAATTTGGTGACATTATTTCTGAATGCAAGAGGTTGGTGGAAATTAACAACGGCTACTCAATCCGTTTTATTAGAAGGCAGAAAAATAGTGCGGATCATGCTTTGGCTAGGTCGACCTCTCAAATTGCTAGTCTTACTTTCTATGATATTGTACCGAGTTGTATATCTTCTTCTATGTTGAACTTTTGTTCCAATTCTGATCATTAATAAAGTTTTGTTTCAAAAAAAAAAACTACAATAACTAACAACTAACATCAGCGACTATTAATTAACAGTTAAACCAAACATATTATTTTCTTCAAAATTCAATTAATTAATATTTACGTATTATATATTAATTAGTATTTACCTATTATATAATAGCTCAACTAGAAAATTTGCTTATGGAAGTGACACATAATTAAGCATTGTGGTGATGTATTAAAACATTAATAAAAAAAGTCAAAAATTAATATTGTATTATAGCTCAATTAGGAAATTGTTGATGGACGTATCATCATGTGTTAAAAAAAATTAAAAAGAAATAAAAAATTAATATTATATTTTTTAAAAAATAATAAAATTAATATTATATTATTTTCTTTCTGAAAACTCAATATTGACTTACTAATTCTCCAAGTAATTTCTTTTTTTCCCTTTTTATCATTATTTTCTTCTTAAATTCAATTAATATTTATCCGAAACATAAAACTTTTTTTTTTGATTTGTAAGTGTATCCACCGCCGACAGCAGTAGCTATTCACTTTCGCAGATGGTTTGCACCTTTATGGATGGGACTGCTAGCCACGTAAATTATAGTGACAGGTTAACATTAAAGAGTACGTGTCATTATACATAATTTTTCACATTTTCCCCTCTTCTTTTAAAAGTAAATTCTTTATTAATTTCTTTTAAACCTCAAAACCCCTTAAATCTTCCCTCCTTTGAACCGAAACTCCTATATTAAAATCTTTTTATCTTCTCTCCCATATAATTTGTACTAAATGTTTTTGTATAAGGTCAGTAAACTAAAATATAAGTTATTTTACTGTCAAAAATAAAAATCAAATATTCACTTGGACGGGAACTAGATAGATACCTTAAGTTAGATTTTTGTTTGTTAGAATCTCATCCTAAATTTTAATAATCTCTATCCTATAAGTTTAATAACTTCGTAAGGAATGATGACTTATGCAATTTATTTTTTCTGTAAATTAACACCTAAAACAATGTGAAAGGTCACTCCAAATAAACAGTGACTTTTAAATTTTAATATTTATAATTTAGTTAATTTATAAAATTTAATTTCTTCAAATCGCTTTTGTTTAGAGTAAATAGTACGATAACAATTTTTGAAGGAATGACTAAGTTTATAAAACGGACAAAGTACAGAGTCATGTTTGCAAAGTTTTAAACCAAATAGATTGTCTTGGCAAATCAGCTAAAATAGACATAATACTCATTTGACACCTAAACTAAAACTTCAAATTCAATTAGGATTTTAAACTATCAAAATCATAAATTAGACCCTGAACTATGAAAAAATTATTAATTGAGTCCTCATCTTATACTAAAATAAAAAACTGTGATTATTTGACATGGATTGTAATGATCTCCATGTTGGCGCAAAATGAGTTTAGGGGAGAGGTTCTGAAACTGTTCCTATAAGAACTCAATTGATGATTTTTGCTTATGATGACACTTCAATTGATGATTTTTGCTTAGTTCAGTGATCTGATTGATATCTTTATAGTTTAAGGTCCTAATTAACTCTGAAGCTTTAAGACGTGTTTGATTCACTTGTTTTTGTTTATTGTTAGTTGTTTGTGGTTTGCTGTTGTCAATATAGGTAGTAGATTTTCGTTATTTTTTCTGCTAAAAATAGTTATTTCGGAATTTACCAAATACTTTTTTTTTATCTCTTTTAAGAATTAAAAGGTAATAAATAGTTCCAAGGAAGCACTTAAATTGAGAAGCCAAATAGTTATTATGTCTTAAAAGAAATATCTAATGGTGATAACCAAGTAACCCATTAATTTGAATTATTATTATTATTATTTGAAGCTTATTATAATAATAATAATTATTATTATTATTATATATTGGCAAAAAAAAAAACATAATTGGACCTCTAATTTTTCATTTTTTTTGGATGTATTAAACTCATAATCATTTATTTTTGGTTCAATTCAATCCTTTCTTACCAAATTAACATCTAATTCTGTTAAAAAGATGTTATGAATGTCATTTATATTTGAAACTATAAAAAAATATTTTTTACAATTTGAATAAAGGTTTTTACAATTTTCTTAGAGGCACATTATACATCCAAAACTGTTTTCAACAGTAAAAAAAATATATAAATTTCAAATGCAGATGTAATAAACAACACTATATTAACCGAGTTTTATATTCAAAATTGATTTTTTTTAATCATAAAAAACGTAATGATCTAAAAATAAATAATCAGAATCTTAATATACAAATAAAAACAATCAAGAGTTTAATGAATCAGAACCAAAAAAAACAAAAGATCAAGATATAATTTTGAATGAAGCATTTATAATGATTGTTCCCCAACTTATTTGGCATTGACAAGTGAAACACACAAGCTAAAATTAGTTGCAGTCAATCCAAGAGACAGGCCCAGATTAATCTTTAGACATGGAATTGTCAAGTCAGAAGTAGTATTATTGGGCAATACATGGACTATAATTTCATTACCAAATATGTTTAGATTCTTTGGATATAGCTACCAAGTCTAATCATCTCATCTTTGCCACCTTCTATTCATCTCTCAACAAAATTACTTGTTATAAAAACAAAATTAATGTTTAACACCTCCTCTATTCATTTTTTTTACTCCTTACAAAAAATTGATTCCTTGAGATTGAGAGCCAACATTATGCATATACTTATTGTGAATTTTGTGAAATTTTACACTCTATTTTATAACTACCATTCCTTTGTCCATACATATTTTGTTTCTAGAAAGGCGTCGTTAGATTCGATTGAGGATACTCTAATACTAAAGTCAGTATCGTTCTATAAGAATATAGAAAATATTTATAGAAACAATAGTTAACTTACTGATGAGGGCATCCCTTCCCTAAGCCCGAGCCCGGAGCCAAGAGACGAGAACAACGAGAGCCGGGGTAACCAGCCCAGTACACGGGGCGTACTCACAAAGGCGCGGGGCATGAAGGGTCCAGTTTCCGAAGAATTACCCAAAAGCTCAGGGACGCGGGGCGTACCTCTAAGCGCGCGGGGCGTGGATTGGGCAGCCGAGAAGAAACCAAACCAGGAGGTCAACTACGCGGAGCGTAGTCTCAAGGACGCCACGCGTGAAGATCATCAACACGGGTCACCAAGATCAGAGACTCCAATACGCGGGTGTAGACACCGAGTCAGAGGACCTGTGACAAAAACCTGTAACAAGACGGTCGAAGCGGTTGGTTCCGGAAGTTTTAAAACAAAAATATATAATAAAAAGGGAAGAAGTTAGTGGGAGTCGCGGTCGTCGAGTGGACGGCTCGCGAGTGCTCAGCGACGTGGTGCGAACGCCTAGCGGTAGCCGACGCGCGTCCGACGATAGTTGGACGCGCGCCCGAAGACGCGGGGCGCACGCTTGACGTCCGCTGGGCGCGCGCGCCCGACGGCCGTTGGGTGAGCGCCCAACGACGTGGGGCAAACGCCCAGCGTAGGTGGGGCGACCGCCCGACGGCCGTTGGGCGGACGCCCAACGACGTTGGGCGAACGCCCAACCAGCGTTGGGCGAACGCCCAATGCCTGTTGGGCGTTCGCCCAACGCAAGTTGGGCGTCCGCCCAACTAAGGTTGGGCGTTCGCCCAACCTGCTTTGGGCGACGCCCAATCTTAATCGGGCGTCGCCCAAAGTCTCCGGGATCCGTGCCTATATAAGGCACGGATCCCCATGCATTTAAGGAGGGAGATTTTTGGAGCTTTCTCACTCTAGATATTTTTAGAGAGAGAAAGTTAATTTTTTGGAGAAAATATTTTTTTTCCCAAAAAAATCCAAATTTTCCAAAGTTGAATATTTTATCGAAAACACAAAAAACGCCGGAAAATCATAACTCGTGGAATCAAACGACTTCGACTATCAGATACCGATCTGAAGGTATTATCCGAGGACTAGACTCGTTTTATTTTATTTATTTTTCTTTATTTATTTTTTATGTTATAGTTTTTTATTTATTTAGTCTTTTATTTATCACGTTTTATTTATTATTCCGTATTTATTTAATTTTCGTCACGTGTTAAATAAACGTACGGTTTTGTTTTGAAATAAAAACCTCGTTTTAATATCCCAATACAAACCGTGATCCGATTCAAAGGTAGTTCGGGAATTAAAAAACGTTGTAATTATAAGTTTTTGAAAATATTTCTAAATAATGTTTTAAAAATAAAACGTCGTTTTAGGGATCTCCGTTATAGACTATGATCCAATTTTTGTAGTTCGGGGACCCAAAACGATAGAATAGATCTAATCTAAAGTTTTGGAATAAATCTGGAAACTGTTGGACTAAGTCTGTAATTTCCCGTTTTCTGTCACTAAAGGCTGTTTACCGACGGAATTTCCGTCAGTAAAGCTGCTGGAATGTAAAAAATGCTGTTTTGGTCCTCCTTTCTCAACTTTTAGACATTAGGTTCTTTATATATATATAGGTATAGTTATGTAATATTTACTTTCAAGCTATTTTTAAATATTTTGTATATATATTACTCAATGTGTTTGTATATTGTTTTCATTTATAAATTCTATTTTCTTGGTTATGAACCTTATTCATTTCCTTTATATGTTTTTAGTTAGAATAAAGACATATTATACCTAGTAGTATTTTCATCACTATTTTTTTACTTATTAATGTGTATTATTTTCCCTATTTTATTTTAATGGGTATTATTACTCACTTTTTGTACATATGTATATCTATGTATATTTATTCTATTTTCCTACTTATATATATACTCTTTCAAATGTATTTGATGTGGGTGAATTTGAGATTTAATTCATTACTTGTTGTCATCTTATTTACATAAAGGATAATTGAGTGAAAAAGGGAAAAATAAACCACAAAAAGAGAGTTTAATTTGTTTGTTTAAATTACAGCTTTTCTAGATATTCCTAAAGTGTAAATAACGTTTTCTTGTCATTTTTAAACCGTTTCCTAAAACATCACGTGTTAAAACCTTAAGCCGTTCCTACGACGGATTTAGCGAACCTTGTAATTAAAATTGCTTTTGTGAATAATGAAGTTTGAATTGTTTTCCTAACTAAATGGTTTTTGTACAAAATAAATTGACTTGTATTCTTAATCACGCTTTTAGATTAAAAATGTTTGCTCAACGTTTTCAAACGCTCGAGTCGTTCCAACGGCGATTCGAGTGAACGTCATTAATGGGGTTTTGAAACGTGCCTAAATCGTTCCAACGGCGATTAAGGTACGAACCATGTAAATAAACTTGTTTTTGGGGAATGAGATTAGCTTAGAGTTAGTGTATAGTCTAAAGCATAAAATCGCACTGTGAATAAATCAAATTCTTCTCCCCCTCTCTCTCCTATATACTTTAAATTCATGCAAAATGGGTGATTCTTTACTAAAGTGGTCAATGACATGCTCAAAACGGTTTTCAAAGCGAGAAAGAAAAGGTTTCAAATGAATTTTAAACTTAAAGAAATATGCGATTAGTCCGTTATCGCCTAACACGCTGAGTAGGAGGCCGGTGGTTCATAACCGGGCGATGTTGGGGTGCCTAGTAGCCTTTCTCCGGAAAGGAGCTAGCCTTCTCGGCTCGTACCTAAGTTTCTCGAACCCTCACCGGTCTCCCGCAAGGGATCGGTGTTCATTTTCCCATTCGTGGGTGGCAACTCTTCCATACTCTGAGCTCCGGTCCTGCCGAGCAGCTTGATTCCACGATTGGTTGCTTTCGGCGCCAATCACCGCTTACGTCGCCATGAGGTGTCCACCCCCCGGTCCGCCCGGGCGAGGCCGTTCGGCACCTTATCTAACAAGTGGCGACTCTGCTGGGGAAGCGAGAAATTTGATTCTGGAAGGCGTGTATTAAGCCCTTAATGGGGACGGATCGTATTATTTCTTTTCGTATGCATTCATAAGCATTATTGCAAACCTTTTGGGTAATTTCCGTGAAACCTCTAGCGAGAGTCCATTCGTCGCTCGAAAGAGGCTAGTGTAAGTTCCCCCTTACAGTAAGGCGCCAAAGGGTCCCCATCCATTCGTTAGGGGCGAATTTGTGCGGTCCTGTGAGGTCCCGCGATCAGCCGTGTCAGCATATAGTAGCCTTAGAAGTTGCCATAGGATTACCCGTTACCATGTTTGATGTGATAAATGAATCAGTTCGTGTTTTCAAATTGCCATGATACGTGTCTAATCCTAAAATATGTAAAGAAAATGAAACGATACGTTAATATATACTCTTAAACCGATATACAAACTACCCCAAAACGTCGAAACGATTCGAACTAAAGACGACTTAGTCATCTCGTATGAATGAACTTGTGCGACCCGCTTTGTCCCTTTCCGTGTCCCGAAGAAGGCACATGTTCAGGAAATACGTTATGATGTAAGCACGTATTAATACGAATTGGTTTGGTATTAAGGATAGTTATATATCGATTCAAAGGACTATATTAACAGTAGCCGTTATTCACATTCTTTAAATAGGTTGGGATAAAACGAGATTATGACAAAATGAAAACAAAGAACATTTTTGTTTCGAATGACCCCGTTGTAACGTAAAGAGTTTCGCAAATGTGGCCCATCCCTTCCAAATAAAAGACGAGCTCTTACGTTATGCCTTGTGTTGTTCTTAAGAGAAATGGACGTGTCCGCGAAAGTGACTAAGAGAATAAAAGAAAAGCAAAAATAAACAAACGACCAAAGTCATTCTGTATCTACGATGTATATCCATCCCGAGGGTAGTTAAAGAAAATGAATCAATGTCGTTAAATACGTGCCTCGAGCCGGTATATACGCCGTTTAAAATCATAAAGCCGAATTAAGCTAAAACCGCATAATTGCGCCATATGGACGAGACTGTGGGTTTGACTAATGGCTCGATCATTTCGACCGTTACCAAAACTACAAGAAGTATGGCCCGATCTGCGTGTTTGCTTGACTCGTGCCTAAATGAAAAAGAACGGTAATATCCCTGCTTCGAATAAGCATGCGATTCAACGAAACGTTGACTCTCTATAACCACGCTAGGGTGATATATCCCGTAAATTGGAAGAAATAAAGAGTTGTTAATAGCCGAAGGATTATCGTGCGCTCGAATAAGACTCGTCGTCTTTTTCACGTAGCCAAAACGAGCAAACGGATTCTGTACGCTAGAAACAAACACGTTACGCGATGAGTCCGTTCCCTAAGAAAAAAATCCGAAAAGTGATTTCATCACTAAACAAACACATGGTTGCATCTCTCGATAGATCCAAAAGATCTCGTCGTAATCCAAAAATCGAGACTCGAACCCACGCAAATAAAAGGGAACGAGTCATTGTCAATAAAGAATGATTGAACCAAAAGAATAACTCGTACCACGTCTAAAAATCGAGATGCGCTCAAAGGGAGTCAAAACCCGAACTAATGCGTTTCGCAAAATGACAAAAGATGAGTTATTTCGAAAGGACAATCCAACTTGGTCGATATCTTAGTCACTGAACGTTGATACGTCAAAACGAACTGTATTGTCTGATGGATGATTTACTTTTCCGCGATAATCGACGGCATCACGTGTCCCCTGGACCGCCATGTGAGCCCCGAACCAAAATCCTAGGAAAGAGACTTGGACCATCGAGTGTGTGGAGGAATAAGGGTGGAAGAGAGATGTTGTGATACGTGTAATTAGACTGAAGTTTGTTCTTCTTATCTTATATATCCGTAAATAAATAAACGCACACACCACGAATCATGCATATAAAATCATGCATACATGCTAATGGATGACCGTTCGCGCAGACTTCATCATTAAGCGGTTGTGGTTTCGCGAGAGTAACCGGCTAGTCAGGCAGTTTGATCAGCTACAGATAGACAGTTCTCAATCGGCAGTTGTGGCTTCTGAATCATCTTTGTCCGAGTATACTCAGTCTTCTGTCAGTATGTCTGCGACCGACGAAAAGGTGGCCGAATTGGAAAACTCTGTGAACACATTAACGATCAGTTGGCCGTAATTTTGGCCCAGCTAGCTGAGCTGGCATTGAAGGATAACAAGAGTGGTTGTAAGCGTGCTGAGAATGAGGTAAACACTGGCCTCCACTTTGGGAACGAGGATGACTATCAGGATTATATCTAGAAACAGCTTGAGAAAGAGAAGGCTAAGGAAGAGGAGTGGAAGCAGCACATCACTCAGGAGGTGCAGGATCTGCGTGGGGGAAGCTCCGGAAGTCAGGACTTTTATAATTTGAGGAATTGTTTGTCGACAGCTGCTTTGCCTTTGAAGTTTCGACTTCCTAACATGAAAAAGTTTGACGGAACTGGGGATCCTACCGCCCACATAAATCAGTATGTCGCAGTAATGAAGCACACGATCCTGACTAAGGATCAAGTCCTGGTGCTGTTTAATACTTATCTGGAGGGGGCTGCCCTCATATGGTTTCATGCGTTGCCGATGGTGACGAAGAGAGATTGGAAGGAGTTGGCGAAATCATTCATCGCTCAGTATAGTTTCAACACTATGCTTGAGGTTACTCTAAAGGAACTGGAAAGCACTAAGCAACAAGCTAATGAGTCTTTTTCCGATTTTGTGAGGAGGTGGAGAGCCAAGGCGGCAGTTATGAAGCAGAAGCCGCTTGAGCAGGATCAGATCCAAATGGTAGTGGGTAACACATTGCCGTATATTAAGAATGAGCTGCGGTATATGCCTTTTACCGATTTCAATCAGATGTATAGCTGCGCCTTGACAGTTGAGGGGGACGGAGAGCCGAAGAAAGCTTATACCAAGTGGACGAAGTCTGGATATAGTGCCGGAGGGCCAAGTGCGAGTGCAGAATCTGCCGCAGTGAAAGTGCTTGATCTTAATGCTATCGAGAAGAGGCAGTTCGCCAAATTTGATCAAACCTATGCAAAAGTTTTCGAACGGTTGCAGAAGAAGGGATTGTTGAAAGCCCTCACTCCTTATGACAAAGCACCGCCTACTCCGCAGGTACAAGCTAGGGGATACTGCGAGTTCCACAGTAATTATGGGCACACTATTGAGAACTGCGAGAGACTGAAACACGAGATTCAGGATTTGATTGAGGAGAAGAAGATAGCTGATCCTTCGTCGGCGAACCCCTCCACTAGGCGTAATCCATTGCCTAATCATAGGGTGAGCATGATCGGGTCTGGGCTCGAAGAGAGTTTAGTGATGGAATCCTTCGGGGCAAGCGAAGAGGAGTTGTTGGACTCCGATGAGAAAATGAATGTGGGAAATGGTTTATACGTGTCTGTTTTGGAGGAAGAGCCAACGGAAGAAGTGATGGACGATAGAACTAAAACTGAGGAAACCGAGGAAGTATCATCTCGGAGGATCATGCCTGTGTTGAAATTGTTTAGTGGGGTAGAAGACCCCGAATCTCATTTGTATGGATATGTGTGTGCTATGTTTGGGGAGCCATACAAAGTGGAAGAAGTCGCTCCGTGGTTCTATCTTTCGCTGGTGGGTGAACCTTTGAAGTGGTTTCAATCGCTACCTGACTCGACTAAGCATGATTGGTCACTGATGTCAAGCTTGTTTTTGATGAGGTATCGAAGAGACAAAACACAGGCAGGGGAACATAGCGCGATGCAAATTGGGCCTATCAAACGTCCGTTTCCGACTGTCAGCAAGTATAATGAAGGGAAGGTCCCCATGGAACACCTGCATTTTTATCTGTCGGCTATGGGTCCTCTAGGTTTCAAAGAGGAGGAGATTACGAACTTGTTTTGCAACTCATTGGCAGGAGAGTCACTGGTGTGGTCCATGTCTCTTCCAATGCACGTTAAAGCAGATTGGGCAAAAATGACTAAGAGATTCATCAAGAAATACGCCGCATGGGAATGTCCAGAGGAAATGCCTGCGTTACCCGAAGAGGAGACACCTGAGGCAGTAACAGCCATGTCTAAGTATAAGGGAGATAAGAACCCCATTGATCACATAAACCGTTTCCGTGCCTACATGTTTGACGCAGGACTCTACCGAAGTGAGTTGGTCCAGCATTTTCCAAAGACACTGATAGGAGAAGCTTTAACGTGGCACCGAATGCTCTCGGCAAAGACAAAAGGGGACTGGGGATCCCTCATGGAGGCCTTTGTGCAGAGGTATGAGATGTACATTCCGTGGACAGGGTCGTTGGAAGATTTAGAAAGGATCAAGCAATTTCCCGAGGAAGCATTCGTGGATTATACTAGAAGATGGAGGTTCAAGTATGCCTCATGTCGGGTCACCTTGAGCGATCAGGAGCAACTCATGTGCATCCGGAAGGGTGCTATTCCACTCGTGGCTAGAAGAATGAACGGAGTGTTCCTCAAGGACTATGAAGAACTGATAGGCTGGGCTCGGTATGGATCGTCGGACCCTTCTTACGTAAATCTGAATGTCCCTCGCATAATGGATCTGATGGTCGTGGACATTTGGGGAAGTTCCTCCGATGAGGAAGGTATCAATCAGAGGGTTCCGATCAACATCTGGGATGAGTCTGATGATGAGTCGGAAGTGGCTGTTAGGACGGAGGAAAGATTCTGCCAGGTTTTGAGATCTTCAATGATGTTACCGACTGGGGCAAGGGAAAGGCAAGCTGTTTCGTCGAGGAGATCATGATGTTAGATTTGAATGCTGAGGAGCAGGTCATCTCTATGGAAGCCACTATAGGAGCGGTGGATGAGCCCAGTACCTCCAAAGTTTATGAGAAACCCGAAAACCCTGTTGATGACAATTGTATTACTGCTTTATTTGAATCTGATGATGTACTCGCCAATACTATCAATGAAATGAATTCTGATTTTGCTTACTTGCTTGATGTTGATCGTGATCATTCCATACATTCTCATTCATATAACATGCCTACATTTGAAATCAATACAATAGAAATGTCAACTTTCAATCTTGGCACGGATGAAAATCCTAAACTTATACAAATTGCTCAAGAATTAACTATCGAAGAGAGGAAAGAATTTGAGAGAATAATTAAAAAATACGAAATAGTGTTTGCTTGGACATACGAAGACATGCCAGGAATCGATCAATCAATCGTAACTCACCGTATTCTAACATACCCCGAGGCTAAGCCCGTGAAACAGAAACTCCGACGCATGAGGCCGGAATGGGCAGATAAGATTAGAGAAGAAGTGAAGAAGCAATTAGAAGCAGGGTTCATCAAATGTAGTGCCAATCGCGAAGAAGGATGGAAAAGTGAGAATGTGCGTCGATTATAGAGATCTTAACAAGGCGTGCCCCAAAGATGAATTTGCGTTGCCTCATATCGACGTGTTAATCGAAAGTGCGGCATCGAGCGTCTTACACACGAATGTGGACGGTTTCATGGGTTACATGCAAGTTCAGATGGCCGAGAAACACAAAGCAAAAACCTCGTTCACAACTGAATGGGGAACGTACTGTTATAGGGTGATGCCGTTTGGTTTGAAAAACGCCGGGGCAACTTACCAGCGAATGGCTACGGCATTGTTCCATGATATGATACACAAGGAAGTAGAGGTTTATGTGGATGACATGATGGTCAAGTCGGAGATGAGAGAAGGGCATTTCGCTGCACTCGAGAAGTTTTTGGCCCGAATTGCAGAATTCAAACTAAGGTTGAACCCGAAGAAGTGCTTCTTTGGCGTTTCATCGGGGAAAATCTTAGGCTATGTAATCGGTAATAAGGGAATTGAGGTAGATCCCGACAAAATGAAGGCCATACGGGAAATGTCGGCACCAAAGAATGAGAAAGAGGCGAGAGGTTTTTTGGGGCAGGTTCAGTATATCAGTCGGTTCATAGCAAGACTCACTACAATCTGCGAGCCGATCTTTAAGCTGCTACGGAAAGATCAACCCACGATTTGGAATGATAAGTGTCAGCAAGCCTTAGAGAAGGTCCGGGACTACTTGTCTAATCCACCAGTCCTGAGACCGTCTAAACTTGGAAAACCGCTTCTCCTCTATGTAGCAATCGAAGAGCGATCTATTGGGGCAATGCTGGCCTAGGAAGGGGACACTGGTGTGGAGCACGCAGTGTATTATCTGAGTAAAAAATTCTTGGAATATGAGCTTAAGTATAATATGATCGAAAAGACGTGCGTGGCAGTAGTATGGCTAACGAAGAAACTACGACACTATTTTCAGTCTTACAAAGTGATCATTATTTCTCGGATGGATCCTGTGAAGTATCTGTACCGAACTCCGTCTCTAACAGGGAAGCTAGCCCGATGGTTGTTGCTCTTGTCCGAATTTGACATCGAATATGTAACGAAAAAGGTTATTAAGGGAAGAGCCGTAGCGGAATTTCTGGCCAATCAGCCTCTAAATGCGGAAGAGGAAGAGATAAACTATGATTTCCCCGATGAGCACTTGAACGCGATAGAAGTTATATCGTGGAAAATGTTCTTCGATGGAGCGGTTAACTCAAATGGAGCCGGAGTAGGAGTGCTACTTATCTCACCAGAAGGGGAAAGGGTCCCAATGGCAAAGAAGTTATCCTTCCCTCTCACCAATAATATGGCCGAATATGAAGCGTGCATCTATGGGTTGGAGTCGTTAGCGGCACTGGGAGCATCATATGTTGAAATCTGGGGCGACTCAAAACTGATTATCGAACAAGCGCAGGGAAACTGGGAAGTAAGGGAGGAAAGGTTGCGTCCATACCTAGACCAGCTGGAAGGATTGGCGCAAAGATTCAGCGAGTGTCGTTTTTATCACATTCCTCGAGCACAGAACCAGGCAGCGGATGCTTTGGCCACTTTGGTGTCAGTATGGGATAATCCTCGGAACCTTGCCTCGAAGCCTTTGGTGTTGAGAAGGTCTCACAAACCATGCTACGAAGATGTAATGTTGTTGGGGGCAGATGAAAAAACCTTGGTATTTTGATATCGTAAACTTCATGAAGAGTGGAACATACCCGGCAGAATCAGAACTTAGGGATCAGGCTGTGATTAGAAGGTTAGCTTAGCAGTTCGTCATCCACAATGACTTGCTTTACAAAAGTGATGCGAACCCACGAGGAACAGTGCCTCGAAAACCCGACAACTAGATTTGATCCCTAAGAAAGCTAACGAATCAGGGTCAGACAGAAAAGAACCCTTACAAAACTAGGTTGTAAAGACTCAATCCCAGTCTCCAACAATTAAGGATTTAATCCCGAACTGTTCAAAGTAGTGCCCCAAAGAACACAAGAGAAACCACTCACAACTCTTTAAGAGAAATATTTTTATTAAGATGAAACTTGTGTCTTACATATGAAAAAGCTCACCTTTAAGCAAATACAAACAATTACTTGAATTGCCCTTACATATCTTTGATAACAATAATAATACAAGGGCATTTAAGTACTTTATTTAGTCAAACCATTAAGACAAAGAAAATCAATACACATAATTTGACAATAATGCAAATGAGAAAACAAGACTCAATTCTCATGAAATTGATTAGGTTCACATTGTGTTGAAATTGTCATTTTGACCATTGAAATAATTAAATCAATTCATATTGAATTGATTTTATTTTCCCAATAAATCCAAATGGTTAAAATTCATATGGTGATTTTTGACTCAATTTCACCGCTTGTTTTGTTTAGTCCATGTTCGGTTTCTTTGATGTGTTCGCTTTCCGAATAACCCGAGAGGTATGAAAAAGTTATAGCTTCTTGAATTCCATCTGTGTCAATTTGGTCCGACATATCTAACATTTGCACCACATATGTTTGGAGCTCCTCTTCAAACTGCTTAGCACGTGCCCGAGTAACAGGTCCATCTGGTAGACGTATTCGCTCCATACGAGAATCCGGATTTTCAACCCGGGTTATATCATTCCCTCCCTCCTCAGAAGGATTCGACCTCGAATCAGAATCTGCATCATAAAAAGATAAATCAGTAACATTAAAAGTAGCTGATACATTATACTCACCAGGTAAATCAATTTTGTAAGCGTTGTCATTAACACGCTCCAAAACTCGAAAAGGACCATCGCCTCGGGGTTGAAGCTTATTTTTACGAAGTCCTGGAAATCTCTTTTTTCGAAAATGCACCCACACCAAATCACCAGGTGCAAACACAACCCGTTTACGATGTTGGTTTACTTTAGAAGCAACCCGTCTATTTTTTTCTTCAATGTGCTTGCGAACCTTCTCATGAATGGATTGCACTAATTCTGCTTTCTTAACGCCATCTGTACTAGACCTGGCATCCACAGGTAAAGGTAGTAAATCCATAGGAGTAAGAGGGTTAAGACCATAAACAACTTCAAATGGTGAAAACAAAGTAGATGAGTGAATACTGCGATTATATGCAAATTCTACCATAGGTAAACACTCTTCCCAATTCTTAAGATTTTTCCCAACCACAGTACGCAAAATTTGACCAAGAGTTCGATTAACGACCTCGGTTTGTCCATCCGTTTGAGGATGACAAGCAGTAGAATACAAAAGCTTAGTACCCAATCGACTCGACAAAACACGCCAAAAATGACTTAAAAATTTAGCATCTCGGTCGGATACTATAGTTTTTGGGATTCCGTGAAACTTTACGACCTCTCGAAAGAAAAGGTCAGCAACATTGGTGGCATCATCGGTTTTATTGCATGCAATAAAATGTGCCATTTTGGTAAACCTATCAACCACAACAAAAATTGAATCACGACCTTTCTTTGTCCTAGGTAACCCAACAATAAAGTCCATAGAAATATCTACCCAGGGTTCCATAGGAACGGGTAACGGGGTATAGAGACCTTGGGACAAAACCTCAGACTTAGCCTTTTTACAAGCGATGCACCTAGAACAAAGTCTGTTGACATCCCTACGCATCTTCGGCCAAAAGAAATGTTCATGTAAAATATCTAAAGTCTTACGAACCCCAAAATGTCCCATCAGTCCACCATCGTGGGCTTCCCGGACAAGCAATTCTCGATATGAACATTGTGGCACACATAGTCTATTTTCACGGAATAAAAAACCATCAAGTAAATAGAATTTGTCCACCGCAGACTTACCGCATGCAAGGTACATATCACCAAAATCAACATCACCTTTATACAATTCCTTAAGATGTGTAAATCCCAAGAGTTTAGTATTCAAAGAACTTAAAAGAATATACCTGCGCGATAGTGCATCAGCCACCACATTTTCTTTACCTTGCTTGTATTGAATAGTATATGGAAAAGTCTCAATGAACTCCATCCACCGGGCATGTCGTCTATTTAACTTACCTTGTCCCTTGAGGTGTTTTAGGGATTCATGATCAGAGTGAATAACAAACTCCTTAGGCCAAAGGTAATGCTGCCATGTTTCCAACGCCCTCACTAGAGCGTATAACTCTTTGTCATAGGTGGGGTAATTAAGTGCAGCCCCACTCAACTTCTCACTAAAGAAAGCAATTGGTCTTTTATCCTGCATCAAAACAGCACCAATACCTATGCCGGAGGCATCACATTCAATCTCAAATGCTTTCTCAAAGTTAGGTAATGCAAGTACAGGAGCAGAACATAATTTATCCTTTAAAATATTAAAAGCATTCTCCTGTTCTATTCCCCATGAAAATCCTACTGTCTTTTTAATCACCTTAGTGAGGGGAGCAGCTAAAGTGCTAAAGTCCCTCACAAATCGTCTGTAGAATGATGCTAAGCCATGAAAGCTTCGCACCTCAGACACACTACTAGGTGTAGGCCAATCGCGGATTGCCTTAACCTTTTCCTCATCTACTTTAATTCCTTTAGCATACACAACATAACCAAGGAAAATAATTTGGTCTGTGCAAAAGGAACATTTAGACAAGTTAGCATATAATTGTTCTTTTCTAAGCACATTAAAGACACTCCTTAAGTGACCTAAATGCTCTTCTAAAGACCTACTATATACCAATATGTCATCAAAGTAGACCACCACAAACTTGCCTATAAATGCACGCAACACATGATTCATTAAGCGCATAAAAGTTGATGGTGCATTGGTCAGACCAAAAGGCATAACGAGCCATTCATACAATCCGTGTTTAGTTTTAAATGCGGTTTTCCATTCATCCCCTTCTTTCATCCTAATCTGATGGTATCCACTTTTCAAATCTATTTTACTAAACACAATAGCTCCATGTAATTCATCCAACATATCATCTAACCTAGGAATAGGGTGACGATATTTTACCGTAATGTTGTTGACCGCTCGACAATCAACACACATTCTCCAACTTCCATCTTTTTTAGGAACAAGAAGCACAGGTACGGCACATGGGCTCATCGACTCCCTCACGTACCCTTTAGCAAGTAACTCCTCCACTTGACGTTGTAACTCCTTCGTTTCCTCAGGATTACACCGATATGCTGGACGGTTAGGAATGACTGCCCCAGGTACTAGGTCGATCTGATGTTCGATGCCCCGAATAGGTGGTAATCCTTCAGGCAATTCCTCGGGCATGACATCTTGATATTCCTGCAAAAGAGAAATACAAGAACTAGGCAGGACATTATCAGCTTGACTTACATATGCTTCTCTATAAACAAGTAATAAGACAGGTTTATTTACAGAAAGAGCATACTTAACCTCGCTGGACCTCGCAAAGAAATTAGCCTTACCCCGCCCCACACTATTATTCTCTCTTGACTCTCCTTTTGCATGCGGCCCCTCTCCTTTTGCAATTTCAGAATTACTTTTACCTCGGCTCTCTCGCTCTTTGGCCACATCAATATCAAATCTCTCATTTTTTTTTGAATTTTGCTTTTCTCTCACCAAATCCTCATTTTCATCACTCTTCTCACCATGCTTTTCTCTCGACTCTCGATTATCATCAGATGATACATGAGCTTTATTAGAAACAGGCCCACTATGATTTCTAAGCTTGATTTGGTCTTCATAGACCTCTGTAGGCGTTAAGGGAGCTAAAACAATTTTTTTTACCAACATGTTCAAAACTGTAACGGTTCTTTCTCCCTAAATGCATAGCATCTCTATCAAACTGCCATAGTCTACCCAATAAAATATGACCAGCTTGCATGGGTACGACATCACACAGTATTTCATCCTTGTATTGCCCAATTTTGAGGGACACTAAGACTTGTCTATTTACTTTAATCTCCCCACAATCATTTAACCATTGCAATTTATAATGGCACGGGTGCTTTGTGACTGGTAACCCTAGCTTCTCTACTAAGGTGGTACTAGCTATATTAGCACAACTACCACTATCAATAATCACACTACATACCTTGCCTTGCACGAGACATTGAGTGTGGAAGATGTTTTCCCATTGTATTTTGTCCTCGGCAATCTTCATTTGAGAATTCAATAGTCGTAGGACGACTAACGACTCCCCTCATTCGGCTCTGGTGAAGCATTCCGCCTCCTCAGAGTCTTCGTCTTCTTCTTCGGCCTCATCACATTCACTGTTAGTGACTACTTTTCCGCCCCTCATGATCATGGCTCGTCTATTTGTGCATTCAGATGCTATGTGACCGAATCCCAAACATTTGAAACACTGAAGTTTGCTTGGTCTCGGTTTCTCTTCTCCCTTCTGCTTATTTTTTTCAACCGATTCTGACTTGTGTTTGGCATTGTCAAACTTTGAAGGAAATCTGCTTCCTTTCTCTTGGTTACCCCACCGGTTCTTCCAATTAGAGTTAGAAGATGATGAACCTCCCGCGTAGGATTTGTCATACTTTCTCTCCTTGAGTTGTCGTTCTACTATCTTTGCTGCATGTACCATGTCTTCCACGTCTACACAGTGTTGCAACTCGACAATATTAGCTATGTCCCGATTAAGACCAGCTAAAAACCGAGACTTAGTAGCTCTTCGATCTTTAACGACATCGGCTCTCAACATTGCTATCTCCATCTCCTTGAAATATGCCTCTACACTCTTTGAACCTTGTTGAAGGACTTGCAGTTTTCTATATAAACCTTCATAGTAGTCATTAGGGACAAACCGCTTTCTCATAACAGTTTTCATTTCATCCCACGTGTCAACTTGCGGCTCTCTACATCTAGTTCTCGTGGTGACAAGTTGATCCCACCAGACTAATGCATAATCCGTGAACTCAATCACTGCTGCTCTCACCTTCTTCTCCTCTGAATAATTGTGACAGTCGAATATGAGTTCAATTTTTTTCTCCCATTCTAGGTAAGCTTCAGGATCACTTTTACCATTGAACGAGGGAATTATCAGTTTTACATTTCCAAGAACCATGTCGTCTCTAGCATTGTCATCCCGCTGTCTATTCCGTCTTTCTTCATTATCACGCCGATTTTCTCCACCAACTCGATTGGCTTCTAGAGCAATTCGATGATTTTCCTCCATGATATCCATACGTTCCATCAAGTGGTTTAACATTGTTAACACTTGATCGTCTACCAAACTGACGCGAACCCACGAGGAACAGTGCCTCGAAAACCCGACAACTAGATTTGATCCCTAGGAAAGCTAACGAATCAGGGTCGGACAAAAAAGAACCCTTACAAAACTAGGTTGTAAAGACCCAATCCCAGTCTCCAACAATTAAGGATTTAATCCTGAACTGTTCAAAGTAGTGCCCCAAAGAACACAAGAGAAACCACTCTGTGCCTTTTACCGCTCGGTTTTTCTTACAGTGTTCTTTAAAGAACTCAGTAGAAGAAATTCAGTTTTAAAAACTCAACAGTCAAAAACCAAATTAAACTGTAAAACCTAAGAAGCAAAACGTGAAACAATGAACGGAACGCAGATAAGCAACTCGATGACCAAAATATAATATTGACGATTTGGAAAATTAATAGATAAGGAGAAAAAAAAAACTGAAATTAAGATTTAAAAATAAAAGTTTCTGTATTTTTTTTATATCAACTTTCAATTTTTTTTTGTGCATAGTTTTTTTTTTCAATGCACTTTTCGATTTTTACTATTCCTATGTTGATATATTTTTTTTTAATTTACAAAAAAAATCAAATAGTGATAACATTGAGATATTATCCTGAGGACCAAAAGGGATATTCACCTCAAAGTACGCCGCGTAGTGGTCTCCAAAAGGAAGCTGGTTGGCGGATCTCCCCAGATCAGCTCAGAGAGATCCGCTGGCGGACCTATAAGGCGAATCTCTCCATTCGCCTCTATAACGGTTGGCCGCCGACTCGGCCATAATATCTCAATATCATCCTCGGACGACCTTTTATCTCTGAAGTCGCAGCTCTTATCTCCATTCGCCACTTAACACTTTACATTCCCACGGCCAAGGGAGGTGTAATGATCAAAGGTAGCCAAAAGGTGGCCCAAGAGACGTATTCGGCATCACTAATGATTCGCCCCCAATCTAAGGAGGAAGATGAAGAGGAGCGCGTCACAATGGCCTTGGGCGAGACCGAAATGTACCTTATGGTGGATGGAAAGCAGGTGCGAATGGCTAAGGGGCTCAAGGGCGAGATTAAAGATGCAATCACCAAAGTGCTCTGTGAGGCGGAAGATGTCTTCGCATGGAAGGATGAAATTCTCCCCGGAATCAGCCCAGACGTAATCACTCACAAACTCAACATTGATAAGGATGCAGTTCTTGTGGCTCAAAAACGGAGAAATCATGGCCCGGAAAGGCAGAAGGTGATTGAGGAAGAGATCGCCAAGCTCCAGAGGGCGGATGCCATCGAGGAGGTGCTTTACACTCAGTGGTTGGCGAACGTCGTGTTGGTGAAAAAAGCTGGCGGATCTTACCGTATGTGCATTGACTTTACAGATCTCAATAAAGCTTGCCCCAAGGAAAACTATCCTTTGCCATGTATTGACATGCTTGTAGATGGAACCGCCGGTCACGCAATGTATTCCTTTACTGACGTGAAGTCAAGTTATCATCAGATCCCTATGGAGCCCTCAGATAGAATCAAGACCTCGTTCGTAACACACCAAGCCACTTATTGTTTCAAAGTTATGCCCTTCGGGCTTAAGAACGCAGGTGCAACTTATCAGAGGATGATGAACAAGATATTCGCAGATAGTAAAAGGGGTAATTATTCTGTCTATGTAGATGATATGATCATCAAAAGTACGACCATAGAAAAGCATGCAGATGATATAAAGGAGGTACTGGACGTACTCCGACGCCACAACATTAAGTTAAACCCAGAGAAGTGCACTTTCGGGGCAACATATGGAAAATTCTTAGGGTTCATGATCAGCGAAAAAGGAGTTAGCCCAAATCCTGACAAAGTTAAGGCAGTCCTGGAAATGCAAGCGCCACGGAACATCAGAGAGGTACAACGCCTTAACGGGCGTATCATAGCCTTGGGCAGGTTTATCTATTGTTCAGCACGCAGATGCCAGCCCTTTTACGAAGTCATCAAGAAGCAAAAGGCATTCGAGTGGAATGAGGATTGTGAAAGAGCCTTCGAAGGAATCAAGCGGTTCCTCACAGAGCCACCCATGATGAGTCGACCTTTGAAGGGAGAAGATCTCTACATGTATGTATCGGTCACAGACAAAGCCATATGCACGGTCATGATACGAGAAGAGGATGGCCAGCAGTTTCCGATTTATTACGTGAGCAAGGTTTTGAAAGACGCTGAAACCAGGTATTCAAAGCTTGATAAAATGGCACTGGCTGTTGTAACCACGACAATCCGCCTTAGGCCATATTTTCAGGCGCATACTGTAGTGGTTCGAACAAATATACCAATGAGAAAGGTGTTGCAGAAACCAGACACTTCGGGAAGGTTGATGGAGTGGGCAATTCGCCTTGGCGAATTCGATGTGAGGTATGAAAGCAGGTCAGCTTTAAAGAGTCAGGTCCTGGCGGACTTCGTGAATGAATTCACTGACGAAGGGATAGATCATCCCAAGCCTCCGATAGAGGAATGGTCAATGTACACCGATGGAGCCTCCTCGGCGGATGGAGCGGGTGCAGGCGTTGTGATCAAAGGTCCCCAATACATAAAATTACGATACGCAGCAAAATTAAATTTCCATGCCACTAATAATGCTGCTGAATATGAAGCTCTGATATTGGGATTACGCCTACTCCAAGAAATCACTCCGGAGCGGATCGTAATCTATAGTGACTCTAAACTAATGGTCAACCAAGTAATCAAGAATTACGAGGTGAAAGACGAGGTTCTGGCCAAATACGTAGCGGAAGTCAAAAAGTTGCTGGATCACCTTGAAGCTAAGGAAACTAAATGGGAGCTGATTCACGTACCAAGGGAGTCCAACACAGAGGCTGATCATTTGGCCAAAATGGCCTCTTGTGAAGAAAACTGGACAGATTCGGATTGTCCCTTCGAAGTTAAAATAGCTCCAGCATTTGCCTCAGAGGAGGTATCCCTACTCACAACGGTAGAAGATGATTGGAGATCGGTCATTCGCCAATATCTGCTAAATGGAACCTTACCTGAAGATAAAGAAGAGGCACGGCGGATAGTCAGGAGAGCAGCTTATTTCTCCTTGATCAATGACGGCCTTTACAAAAAGTCCTTTAGTCATCCTTGGTTGAAATGCATTCTACCGGAAGAAGGGCAACAGATCCTCAAAGAGCTACATGAGGGATCATGTGGGGCACATGAAGCATCCGCCACCATCTTGAAAAAATCCAGGTTAGCAGGTTTCTACTGGCCCACGGCTGAATTGGATGCCCAAAAATTGGTAGAATCTTGTCACAATTGTCAGATTCATGCGAATGAATCACATACTACCAAACACATTCAGAGGCCAATCATAGAAGGACGTCCATTCGCCCTCTGGGGAATAGATATTGTCGGCCCATTTCCCCCGACTCGTCGGCAAAGAAGGTACGTGGTAGTGGCAGTGGACCATTTCACCAAATGGGTAGAAGCCGAAGCTGTTTCCTCCATTACTGCAGAACGAATGGTGGAATTCGTCAAAGACAACATCGTAGGAAGATACGGTGTTCCACATACCATCATCACCGATAATGGAACACAGTTCAACTGTGGCGAATTCAAGGCTTTCTGTGAGGGGTTGGGCATCCTGAACAGATTCGCCTCCGTTTATTATCCCCAGTCCAATGGAATGACCGAAGTTACCAATCGAACGATCGTGAAGGGGATAAAGAAGAGATTGGGAGAGCATGATAAGAAGTGGGCGGAAGCCGTTATTCCAGTCGAAATACAGGTCCCCAGTGACCGAGTGGCCTTTTATTGTGAAGAGGACAACGGCAAACGACTAAGGGAGCACCTAGATCAGATTAAAGATCGCATGGATCAATCTTATATACGCATGGCAGTATACAAACAGCGGATTGCAGCTTACCATGATAAAAACGCCAAACTTGTGGATCTAAATGTGGGAGATCTTGTGCTCCGTAAAGCTGATAAAGTCCAATCTCGAGAAGGCAAGGGCAAGCTAGGACTTAAATGGACGGGTCCATATCAGATAGTGGACAAGATTGGACCAGCCACGTTTAAAATACAGGACATGGAGGGCAATACACTACCACGCACGTGGAACCTCCAAAATCTCTGCAAATACTTTGTCAGAAAATGAAGTGTATACACGGTCTTGAGTACTCTTTTTCCTTTAATAAGCTTTTTCCCATGTGGTTTTTCTTATTAAAGGTTTTAACGAGGCTCACTTATAAGACCTACTTGCTGTAATAAGGCATTTCTCCCATTAATAAACATCATTTGTTCTATTATCTATGTTCTTTTTATTGTTTACTGCAGCAATATCAATATTCCAGTCTTAAAAAGAGGGGGGGCATCCAACGCTCTCCACATTTGCAATGTATCGCTATCTTAGAGATACGTCCTCGATGCCCTTAAAAACATAAGAGGATCAATCTTATGGGCGGATCCGCCTCTAGGCGGATCCCAATCTCCAATATAGTTAAAACGATCCTTGGATGCAAGGTCTTTACACTCTCTTATCCTTCCCAGAAAGGAATTCACAAGTCCTACGGGCGGATCATTTCACCTCAAAGATAGGTAGCAAATCGATCCCCTGGGCAGCTTTACTTCCTCTAGAAGGAATAGAACAGCTTCCAAACCTTCACAAAGGTTCATACAGTGGAGTATGGCTGGCAACCTACTCCAAATCCTAGATGTCTATATATTTCCTTACGCAAACGTAAAGGTAAAATAACATAGTTTCCATAAAGGATCAAAACAAATTGTACTTAGAAATGTTTTTACAATATCCCAAATAAAAGCAAGCTAAACAACAATAGGAGCATCCTCCTTTGCGCTTTCTTCGCCCACGGTGCTTGCTTGGGGATCCTCCTTCTCCACATTCGCAGATACGCCATCAGGAGATACCTCCTTATTCACCAAAGATGTGGGACCAAGTGGAAGAGCCTGATCAGGAATTGGTTCTGCATCCGCCTTAAGGGGCACTTCATCAAGCTCATCCACCAAGACCGTAGTAGAGGGTTTGGTTTCCTCCATAGGTCCCTTCATCCATCTCCGAACGTAATCACGGAGGTACTCCTTAGCGTCTGGCATTTTATTGAACTTCACCACATCTTCTGGTTCAGGGACGGCGAATTGCGGATCTGTGAAGTTAATCTCAGGATGCGCCAAGGAGAAGTACGCCATAAGCATCTCGCCGTAATAAAAAGCTTGCACACCCGTCGTGTATTCAGCTTCTCCAAGGGCGTCTTCGTGGCTCTTGGCATCAGATGCAATCTTTGCCTTTAAACTCTTAATCTCCTCATCCCTGAGAACTAAGGCGGCTGTGGCAGAAGCAAGGTTTGCATTCGCAGAAGCAAGACCTGCATTAATAGAAGCAATAGTGGAATTGGCTTCCACTATCTCTTTCTCCAACCTCTCAATAGTTTCCTTATCCGCCACATTCTGAAGGAGCTCATTTTCCATGGTGCGAAGGAGAGCATACAACTGTCAAAAACAAACGATTCAATCAAAAAACAAAAGGACTAAGGAACTAATACTTTCTACATCTTTTCTAAAAGAAACTCACCGAAAGGAGCTCCGTCTTCCCCTTTTGAGCATGAATTGAACCAGGAATCTGGTCATAGTTCCTCTGCACTTCGCCCACCTGACCCAAGGCCTCATCCAGATCATTTAGGATGGATTCGTTCTCGAAAGAACCTTGGGCTCCCAATTTGGCGGACCAGTATCCACCAATATCAGGCTTCACCGTCTACACAAACATGAAAGAGTCATACTCCGGTCCAAAACTTGATGAACGAAAGGAAATCAAAAGGTAGACTACCTGTGCAATCTCCTCAGCAGGTTTGGCGGACCTCATGGCGTCCGCCATAAGCTTAAGGCCCCCAGTGGTGTTGGGCATCCTCCTCTTTAGTGGCGGCTCAACCACCTTCTCTGCGGGACGTTTACCAGTATCAGCTTGAGGATTCACCGCTTGACCTTTCTTGCGTGCTTCAGCCTCCAAAAACTTCCTGCGTGTCTCTACAAGAGCGTGATTGGGCTTAGATACACCCCTGCCAAAGAAAACATTAAAGTAATCAAAGTTCACGAAGAAATGAAGGGTACCTTGGTCAAATTGCGCAATCTTTGAGTAAATAAATTGATCCCCTTCCCGGCGAATCAATGGGATATCACTCATCATGAAAGCTAAGGCATCTGCATAAGTCCATGCATCCGCCTTAATCTGCTTCATGAGCTCCGCCACCTCCTCATCACTGTTCGTTAAAATTCGCATGTCACCCGCCATATGTAGCGGCCTGGGATTCCAGACTGAAGGAAAGCCCAATGGTTCGCCATCCTTTATCTTCACGTAGAAGAATTTCTCATCCCAGCAATGAACATTACACATTTTTTTGCTAAAAGGCGAATAAACTCCGAACTTGGCGAACGTGAGATAAGATTCGGACTTCCTTTTTGAGGGTTTGTGAAAAGCTCTAAAGATACGGCCCGTGTATACAACTCCTAAATTCGAGGCAAGGTAGCAGTCTAAAGCAATGTCCAACCAGCAGTTAGGATGTAGCTGGCTGACTGTGATGTCAAAGTAAGAGAGGATGTCCGCCATCATCTTTGGAAGAGGAAGTCGGAACCCTCTCTCCACATGACTACTATACACTGTGAGGAAGCCGCTAGGCGGACATGAAGGACGTTGATGAGATACGGCGAGCTGGGTCTCATAATTTTTGATCTAGGGAAAGCGATCCGCCAGATTCGCTAGATCCGCGGCATTCATACGAGATGGAGTGGACTCCGCTCGGGGATTCTTTTTCTTGGGAGGAATCGAAGAAGAGGCCATTGATCCCCGGAACCACCTAGGGTCACCGGCCGGAGCAGCACCGAAGATAGAAGTAAAAAGAGAGGGATACCTAGTGGAACGAGTCTGGTAATGATTACGCGCGGAGTTATCAAACTCAGCTAAATCGGAATTAATCGTGTCCTCGGAAGAATGGGAGTTCTCCGACGACGAGGTAGTCCAGCTAAAATCTACTTCAATTTCAGGAGGAGGAGAGGAATTAAAAAGTTCTGAAGTTGATCTAGAAGATGAAGACGAACTTCTAAACATCCAGGAAAAGTTAAAGCGAAAAGAAAATAAACTTACATGAGAAATCGGAAGCTTGGTGCAAAACCCAGAAGAAATCCCAGAAAAGCTTCGAGCGCAGGAGAAAAATGGGGAAATGAGGAAGAAAGAGAAAGCGTAAGAAGAAGAAAGAAGTTTTCTTCTTCCTGGGACAGTGTGTCCACTACACGTGTCAATCATCCAATGGCATTGAACAATGTGCTCATTAATGCAAGTGTTTATGACGGCGCGCGGAAGTTCAAAAGCCCTAAAGGACTTTAAGGACATTCTGGGGGGGCTTCTGATAACATTGAGATATGATCCTGAGGACCAAAAGGGATATTCACCTCAAAGTACGCCGCGTAGTGGTCTCCAAAAGGAAGCTGGTTGGCGGATCTCCCCATATCAGCTTAGAGAGATCCGCTGGCGGACCTATAAGGCGAATCTCTCCATTCGCCTCTATAACGGCTGGCCGCCGACTCGGCCATAAAAGATCATTAATGAGTTATTAATTAGCTAATCCGCCAGGTTCAGAATAACCCGTAACCGCCATTAATGAGGCATTAATGGAGACTTTCTAGTTACCTGAAGGTTACAACTTCCCAGCTATATATAGCCTGATCCCCTAGGTTATCAAGGTACACACACATTCTCACCATTCTTGTCAATTCCGTTGGTTTCCTTGATCCATCTTACTGACTTTGGCATCGGAGTGTCCCCGGCCGATCCCAATGGCACCTCACAGGGAAGTGCTCCGATCAAGGATTTTTCCTCAAGTTAACAAATAGTATAATAGATAGAGATGGACCTAAAAAAACAAAATGCTATTGATCTTCTAAATGTTGCAGGAAGGATAGGTTTTTTTTTTCCTGCACTATACGAATTTCTTTTTTTTTTTGCAATAATTTTTTTTTAACTTTTGATAGAGAAAAAAATAAATAAAATATAATAAAAAGTCAAAGAATTTTACGGATAGATAAAACCTGAAAAGTTAGAGCTCGGCTCTGATACCAAACTGATGCGAACCCACGAGGAACAGTGCCTCGAAAACCCGACAACAAGATTTGATCCCTAGGAAAGCTAACGAATCAGGGTCGGACAGAAAAGAACCCTTACAAAACTAGGTTGTAAAGACCCAATCTCAGTCTCCAACAATTAAGGATTTAATCCCAAACTGTTCAAAGTAGTGCCCCAAAGAACACAAGAGAAACCACTCACAACTCTTTAAGAGAAATATTTTTATTAAGATGAAACTTGTGTCTTACATATGAAAAAGCTCACCTTTAAATAGGTAAAGCAAATACAAACAATTACTTGAATTGCCCTTACATATCTTTGATAACAATAATAATACAAGGGCATTTAAGTACTTTATTTAGTCAAACCATTAAGACAAAGAAAATCAATACACATAATTTGACAATAATGCGAATGAGAAAACAAGACTCAATTCTCATGAAATTGATTAGGTTCACATTGTGTTGAAATTGTCATTTTGACCATTGAAATAATTAAATCAATTCATATTGAATTGATTTTATTTTCCCAATAAATCCAAATGGTTAAAATTCATATGGTGATTTTTGACTCAATTTCACCGCTTGTTTTGTTTAGTCCATGTTCGGTTTCTTTGATGTGTCCGCTTTCCGAATAACCCGAGAGGTATGAAAAAGTTATAGCTTCTTGAATTCCATCTGTGTCAATTTGGTCTGACATATCTAACATTTGCACCACATATGTTTGGAGCTCCTCTTCAAACTGCTTAGCACGTGCCCGAGTAACAGGTCCATCTGGTAGACGTATTCGCTCCATATGAGAATCCGGATTTTCAACCCGGGTTATATCAAAAAGGCACACCGATGGTTTACAACTGAGGTGCTTGGATGCGGGAGAAGCCCGTGAGGCAATGGAGTCAGTACACTCGGGAATTTATGGAGCCCATATGGGAGGAGCAGTATTAGCAAAGAAAATCATAAGGCAAGGCTTCTATTGGCTCACCATGGAAAGAGATTGTAATGAATATGCGAAGAAATGCCATGATTGTCAAATCCACGGAGATTACAATCATTTACCAGCTATGGAACTACACGTGTTAGCACCCATTTGGCCGTTTGCAGCTTGGGGCATTGATATCATCGGAGAGGTGAGGCCTAATGCTTCGAACGGGCACAAATTCATTACAGTCGCTATTGATTACTTCACCAAGTGGGTAGAGGCAGAATCATTTAGCAAGTTGGGGTCTAAGCAGATGAGGAAGTTCATTGAAAAGCACTTGATCACCAGGTTCGGAGTGCCTCATCACATAATCACGGACAATGGGGTCCAGTTTCAGGGAGAGGTGAGAAGTCTCTTCCAAGAGTACGGTATTGAACATCATAGGTCTTCTCCGTATCATCCGTAAGCTAATGGCGCAGTAGAGGCGGCTAATAAGAACCTTAAAAGGATTCTCGTAAAGACAGTAGAATCGCACCGGAACTGGCACGAACAGCTTCCGCTCGCTTTATGGGCTTATCGCACGACAGTTAGAACATCAACTGGGGCAACAACATTCTCCTTGGTATACGGTGCGGAAGCCGTTCTCCCGATTGAGATTGAAAAGCGATCGTTGAGAATCGCAGTAGAAGCAGAGATTCCCGAGACGGAATGGGTGAAGAAGCGATATGAGCAGTTGGCATTGGTGGATGAGAAAAGGATGGAGGCCCTTTACCATCTGCAGTTATATCAGAGAAGGATGGCACGAGCCTTTAAAAAAAAGGTCAAGGCCAGCCCTATCAAAGAAGGAGACCTGGTGCTGAAACAGATCCGAGTGATGCACACCGACCCTAGGGGCAAGTTTAGGACTAACTGGGAAGGACCGTTCTTCATGAAGAAGATCCTGAGCAAAGGGGCGGTGAAGCTTACTACTATGGACAGCATGGAGTTCTCCGAACCTACCAATCTGGATAGGTTTAACAAATACTTTTCGTAAAAAAAAAAAAGAAGAAACGAGAATTCCCGATAGGTTGAAAACCCGCAAAGGGCGGCCTATGCAACAATAAGGGACATCCCAATGGGTGAAAACCCGAAAGGGCACTCATTTGAAAATTCTGGGATAGTAAAAGGAGAGATGAAAAATCGATGGGATCTGAAAACCGAACAGGCGGGTCCTGGTAACGATAGTTATATCTTGAGCAATTATAAAAATAATGTATAAGCGGCTAAGTATGATTGGAATCATCACAATTTACTGAATGTATCGTAATACGAATCATGAGTTATACATTTCTTATCTCTCTTTTCACATAAAAAGCCTACGTACTATCCACCCCTCTCCCTATACACAAGCTATACATCGGGGTAATACTAACGAAAAACCTATAAATAATGAGCCTAATAAGGAGGAAGATCCCAGTAATCCTCAAAGTCCCTCAGACGGGAAGCCCACTCCGCAGATAAGGCCTCCTCGGCAACTCGAAGTCTCTCCTCGGCGGCAAGGCGCCCCGCGGTCTCCACTCGCGCCCTCTCCTCTGCAGCAAGATGCCCATCGGTCTCCGCTCGCATCACCTCGGACCAATGATCATTTCTCTCCCGATAGACCTGGCCGACCCTGGCATCGGCATCCCGCTGCGACTCACTCCTCCTCTGCTCGTTTGCATGGAGATCGCTCTGTAAAAAAAAAAGAACATTGAAACAAGGCAACAACAGAAGTCATACATACATATGTGCATACATTTCACTACACTAAAATAAAATAAGAATACTCACCAGGTGACTGGTACAGCGCAGGTGGAGCCGCTCTCTGAGATAACCGGACAACCCCACGTAGTCAGTGCACGTCTCCCTCGAAGTCTGGAGGGCGTCCGGGGGATCAAACGGTATCCTCGATGTGAAAGCATGAGGAGCTATCTCAACACCGGCATAGGCCACTCCGGACTCGTCGTAGTGAACTGTCGAGAAGCCCCTCCCAAAGTCAGGGATAGGTATGCCTAAGGGGGGCCACTCCGACCGGGCGGTGCCTGAGGACTCACCCGCATAATAGGAGGGCTCGCCCACAGGCGTTCGAGCCTGAGCACCATCAAAGAAGTCGGACATCCGGGCACTCCTCAACGAACCCTCATGCATATGAAGACACAATGAGTACCCCTAACCACTTCGCAAATAAAGAATGAAAAGGGTCAAGCACTCACCGGGAGCTCCTCCCTACCAAAAACTGCCGCGACGGCCTCGGCTGAAAACATGTCCGTCCTAGGATCCACCTCCATCGCAATCTCGGGAGCGTCCGCCGGGGTCAACAAGGTCGATAAATAGTGAGCACGACCCTCTGCGTGGTCCCACACGTCTCGAGGGGCAAACTGGCGGGTCAGGTCGCGACGAATATCCGACAGAGGCATGGTCCTCACTGCAAACATGGACACTGGAATCTCGCCAGGTGTCCAGTGCGAGGAGCTAACCCCGGTAATTCCCCGATCGCCCAAGTACCATGCCCGCACGCAGGGGCTTGTAAGTACACACCGCTGCCCCTGGATGCGGGTAACATACGTGTAGTCAGGACCAAAGTTGAGGTCATCCCATCCGAATCGAATATGAAAACAAAAAAGAAAAGTCAGGTCTGATCAAACAAAGATCTAGCGTAGTTAGAAGATGTTCACCTGCCCCAAAGTCTGCGAGTCGATCCACGCTAGGAATCGCGCCACTGTCCGCCCCTCCTCGGCGCCCAGATCAAAATCACTCCACCGAGCCATAAGTGGAGGCCTAACCACCCGCGGCCTGCGCCGACGCGTGCATGGAAGAATCCGCCTCTCATAGGCCCAAACCTGCTCGCAGGAACGAAGGTTACTAACAGAAATCGCGAAAAGAATAAAGAAACAAGTTAAGGATGAAAGACGTACCAAGAGAGCAAAGGTGTAGCCACCGAAGTCCTTGCGCTTCCGGCAAGTCAGATCCAAAAACTTGTACAGAAAAGCCAAGCCGGCTCCTGCCCAATCATAAGACGACACCGCGTCCAAATCACGGAAGGCCTGGATAAGACCCGCGTGTATCGTCCCGCTCTTGGTGCGGAAGATTGTCTCGCCCAAGGCATATAGAAGAAAGCTGCGGACGGCCCGATCCGTGTCGTCTAGCCCACAGGAGTCCCTGTGACACAATAGTCCGGATGTGGTAATAAACTTCGCCGGGGTGGACTTGACCCCCGTATAGACTCCTGGTCCAATCAGAGCAGCTAACTCGTCGCGGTCGACCCGGGGATGCACCATGTCAAAGAAGAGGGGAACCGGGATACCGCTCCCCCGCAACTCGGTCAGCAGGGAGAAGTCACGGGGCGAGATCGTCATCTCCCCAAACAAAAGGTGGAAGGTGTGGGTCGAGTCTACCCATCTCTCACATAAGGCGCGAAGGCCGAATCGATCACACACTCTGTTGGCGTGAGGCAACGCCAGGATAAAAGGCTCAAAGCCCAACTTTCGAACCCGGGCTTTAGCCGCCGGGCTCAGCATGGCATACCAGACATGAATCTCCTCAGTGGTCTGATAGGGGTCAAAAAACCCCTATCTTTGGGTACGGTTTTAGGACGGGTTTTAGCGTTATTTAGTTAATAAGCGAGCAATTCTCGCATTTAAATGCTTTTGTGTGAGTTAGTTAGAAATTGGAAACGTTTTATTTACTTTTCGTTGTTTAGGCTCGTTTTATGATCAATTTAGGCAAATACGGCCAAAATGGTATGCATATTATAATTCCGTTATCTTTTGAAGCTAATTGATCCGTCAAAAGTCGCACCAAACGAAGCGTTTGCTCAAATAAGCGATTGGCGGGTCAATTTAGCCCTTTGACTAATGTTGTTTGGAGTTTATGTGCGTGTGCAGGTCAAAACATGATCAATTTCAAGAAAAAATCGAGTCTCGGGGACCCCCGGTAGTCGCTCGGTGAATTGAGCATCGGCGCGCAGCCCAGGCGCTGCTCGGCGAGCAGCCCAGGCACTGCCCAGGCACTGTGCCTGCTCGCCGAGTAGGCCACCAGAGGCCTGCTCGCCGAGCAGGGCGCTGCTCATCGCGAGCAGCCCTGCTTGCCGAGCAGCTCGCCCTGCTCGGCGAGCAGACCTGCGGGAATTGGTCAAAAAGACCAATTCTGCCCCCACGAAGCCACGATGGACCCCACGACTTCCTACATCATTGAGGACACGAAAATAGGTCAAAAAGAGGGCCGAACCGCGTCTATAAATAGGGGTTTTCCAATGTAAATTAGATATCTTTTACTTTTGTAATTTCCTTAGCTTTCACCTTGAGAAATCCTCTCCATATCCTTCAAACCTCCATTGAAGATACCTTCGAAGCTCCGTTCACCGAGGATTGCTCAAGCTCCATCCTTAAATCCTAGAAAGACGCCTGCATTGGTAGACAGGTTCCTTGAAAGGGATTTTTCTTCTTTTATATTCTGTCTAGCCTCTGATACATGCTATGAATTCTAGGTTTATTGTAACTTCGTGACAATACATCCATCTTTGATATATAATATAGTTTTTGTTCATTCAATTGTTTTGATGTTTTAATCTTTGTCTTACGCTTTGTCTGATTGGTTTAACTCATTCGATAATCCCAAAATTAGGTTGGCACATATTGCGAGCTGAATCTGACCTAGTCAGTGCCTATAGGATTGACGACCCTATAGAAGATTAAGCCCAAATTACTGAGCCTTAGAGCTAGTTTCGGCCTTACAAGGGAATCACGAACTAGGGACTTTAGGAGGATAAGTCGGGTTAATCGCCTTGGACACAAGCGACTTAGTTTCAATTCAATTGTTTAAACATTCTATCATTGTTATCATCGTATCCCTTCATGTTCATTCAGTTAATTGCATTGGTAAAAGATCAATTAGGGGTAGAGTAACTTAGTTAGGCGTAGAATAACTTAGATAATTTGGTTAGAATTAGATAACTTAGCTAGGATTAGTATAATTCAATCTAGGAGTAGATTAATTAAACAAACCAAACTCAAAACCCCCTAAGCCTAGATAACATCCGAGATCGAGTAGTTCGGTACTTGCAGAAATAAATCCTGTGGACGATAACCTGGACTTAAACCAGAAATTTATTACTTGATAACGACGGGGTACACTTATCCCTCAGATCGGGTTCTTCGCGGAATCCGCATCAAGTTTTTGGCGCCGTTGTCGGGGATTTATTTCCTCTGCAATATCGAACCAAAGGTCGATTTGTTAGTTTAGTCATTCTTTTGTGAATATCCTTTGTTTATATCGTTTATATCTGCTTATATATAATTCTTTATAACTTTTGTAGTTGTTCATATCTTTTTTATTCTGTCCATAACTATATACTTTTTACTTATCAACTTTTGTGCTAGAACTTCACTTTTTCTCAGCATTCTCTGATCAATGAATTGGAAAGAAAAATTCGAGTGGCAAGCTCAAAAGTTTACTATCCCATCAAGACAATACATTCATGCCCTGGAGAATGAGGCTCCCAATCCCTCCATGGCCGACTTAAATGAGAAAATGGATATCTTGATGGCAAAACTGAGCCTTAACACCAATGAAAGTGTAAGTTTTATGGGTAATCACCAAAGGTATAATTCTAACCCCAATTCTTACAGCTTTTATGGTAGTGATTGGAGGAGACCTCAACACTCAAATCTGTCCTACGGGAACCCTAACATGTTGAGGCCTCCAAATAGGTTTGTTAATGAGCACAGGGAAAACGAATTGGGAATGTTCCCTTACGAACAAGCAAGCCAAGTTCCTCCACAACCCTCTAGCTCACAAGATGAGGTGTTGTCCCTTTTGAAAGGAATATCAGCCCGACTTACAATCAACGAGGAGGTTTGCAAGGACTTGAGCAACCAATTGGCTCAAATAAACCAAGAGATGCAAAAGCAATCCCGAGATGCTCTCCCAGGCATAAAGGAAAACATAGAAATCCCACAAAGGGAATCAGCTCAAACCATCTCTTTGAGGAATGACAAAAAGGTAGAACCAAGTCCACTATCACATGCACCACTTGAGGTAAGTGAAGAACCGGAAGCGGTAAGCAACCCCGGTTCAAAATCTGAAATTCTAAATCATGTGATAGAAATAAACGATCAAATCGAAGCTTGTGTATATCAACTACCTTTTCCTCAAAAGTTCAAAAAGTTTGGATTTACTCCTTGTTTAGAAGTTTTCATTCTCTTCGACCTACTAAGAGAATCCAAAAGGGAGCAAACCAAACTTTTTCATAATATGTTTAAATTCGGCCTCCTACTTTCATTAAACTTATTTGAGGCTCTTAATCCGTTTTGTAGGTACGGGTTATTTGTTAAGGAGTTCGAGTTCCTAACGCGAGTAGAAGCATACACCTAGGCGGGAATTCTACATCGAGCTCACCGACTATAACGTAGCGCTTCTTGGGAGGCAACCCAAGTTTTAATAAAACTTTTCAGGTTTGTTTTATTTAGATTATACATTGATCTTTTAGTTTATTCTTTTTAGTTTTCTTTTACGTTTTTTTTAAAAAGTGTTGTTTAAAAAAAATAAATAAAAAAAAAATATAATATTTTTTTAGTTGTTTAGTTTTATTTTATTTTATTTTATTTTATTTTTATTTTTTATTTTAAAGTTTTCAGGTTTAAAATAAAATTTAAAAAAAAAAGAAAAAAAAATATATTTTTTTGGCCCCAGGAGGCCCAGCTCGCCGAGCTGGGCACTCCAGCTCGGGCGAGCTGGGCACTGCTGCCCAGCTCGGCGAGCAGGGCCCTGCTCGCCGCGAGCTGGGCGCTGGCGCCCAGCACGCCGCTGGGCACTGCGCCCAGCCCGCTGCTCGGCCGAGATAAGCAGCGGTTCGGGATTTTTTCCCGAACGAAGCTGAAATAAATGAATAAATAATAATAATAATAATAATAAAAAATTGCCACCGCAAATCGTCAAGCTTTTGGCGATTGCGCTAAAATCAGTAATTTTGTCTTCTCCACCCTAACTTTTTGCACTTGTACTCTATGGTTTGTGATGCAATGTTGGAACTTATTGCATATTTTTAGTGTGAGGAGGAGGGGTAGACAAACTTACAAAAATTGTATAATTTTTAAATTTTTGTTGCGTCGTGTCTAGTTTAGTTTTGCGTTTTCCGGGTTTTATTTAGGTTTTGCATGTTTAGGACCTAAAACCGTGAACCTCCTTCGAACCTAAACTTCGTTATTTGACTTTGAGGGCTGAGAACCGAATCTAAAATTGCATGACAACTAGTTTAGGTGTGGGACACAACTCTTGTATCTGTAAAAGCATGAGCTAAGGTTTGCATTTAGACCCTACTTTTGAAGAAATGCTAAAATCATTACTTAGGTAGATAACTTAAGAATCGAAGGCATGTGACATTAAACTTGAGTTTGGGGAAACCTAGTAAACACAAAATTGAAACCCAAAGAATTGTGAGTTGAATTTGAGCCTAAGAGCGAACATCAAAAAGCTCTTTTTCTTAACATTTTTGTGTGAAAGCTTTGACTTGTGGAAGATTACAGATTTTGCACCTAATACTGTGTTGAACCTACATGCGATGGTTTGAGATGATAAACGATGAATCAGCCTCATTAGAATTAACCATTTTCTTTACCTTATTTTTTCTTTTTCATCCACTCTAGGAAGCCCCTTTGAGCCTATATTTTTGTAGTTTATAGATTTTTCTTTCATTCTAACCTAATTTTTGCAAGCCATCACTTGGTTTGTTACTTAACCATAAGTTTTTGCAAAGCTCACACCGAGCCTTTGTTTTCCTCTAGCGCTTTGTCTTTGTTTATGGCATCATAGTAGCAAGCCAAAAGGCTAAGAAGTGATTGAGCATCACTATCCAAAAAGAAAAAAAAAGAAAAAAAAAGAGAAAAAAAAAGAAAAGAGACGAACAAAAAGGAGAACTTCATTCCTCAGTTCTTAAAATCAAAATGTCTCAAAAAAAAGGAAAGAAATAATGAATAAAAAGCTCAGTCACTTCATATCTGCTAAAGCCATTTGAACTTTGTTTTTCTAGCGCTAGAACTATTAACCCTTGTTGTACCTTTAACCCTCTAACCACATTACAACCCCGATTAGAGTCTGTTTTTGATATCATCGGAATCATATAGCATAGTAGAGGAACGCGGATGAACGTGCAAAATCAACGTAATCCTAAGCAAGAACATAAGCCGAGAGTAAACACTTTAGCCACCCAAAATTGTGTGAAATGAGTGAACTACCTATGGTGAGGTGTTTTACTTAGCGATCCCCTTAAACTCGTTTAATTGAACATGTGTCCATTTGCTTAAAACTATGACCCATGATAATTGAAATGCGGCTTTTGGATATCGTGTCTCTACTTTGTATTTCCGAATGCATGTAATTACAGATGCTCAAAATTGTGTCAAGCACCTAGTCAAATCGGGAGGTTTTCTAGCTTGCTTGTGATTGCGGGTTTAGTTTTTTTTAGTTTACTTGGGGATAAGTAAAGTTTTAAGTGTGAGGAGGTTTGATAGGGGTCAAAAAGCCCCTATCTTTGGGTACGGTTTTAGGACGGGTTTTAGCGTTATTTAGTTAATAAGCGAGCAATTCTCGCATTTAAATGCTTTTGTGTGAGTTAGTTAGAAATTGGAAACGTTTTATTTACTTTTCGTTGTTTAGGCTCGTTTTATGATCAATTTAGGCAAATACGGCCAAAATGGCATGCATATTATAATTCCGTTATCTTTTGAAGCTAATTGATCCGTCAAAAGTCGCACCAAACGAAGCGTTTGCTCAAATAAGCGATTGGCGGGTCAATTTAGCCCTTGGACTAATGTTGTTTGGAGTTTATGTGCGTGTGCAGGTCAAAACATGATCAATTTCAGGCAAAAATCGAGTCTCGGGGACCCCCGGTAGTCGCTCGGTGAATTGAGCATCGGCACGCAGCCTGGGCGCTGCTCGGCGAGCAGCCCAGGCACCGCCCAGGCACTGTGCCTGCTCGCGGAGCAGGGCACTGCTCGTCGCAAGAAGCCCTACTCGCCGAGCAGCTCGCCCTGCTCGGCGAGCAGACCTACGGGAATTGGTCAAAAAGACCAATTCCGCCCCCACGAAGCCACGATGGACCCCACGACTTCCTACATCAATGAGGACACGAAAATAGGTCAAAAAGAGGGCCGAGCCGCGTCTATAAATAGGGTTTTTCCAATGTAAATTAGATATCTTTTACTTTTGTAATTTCCTTAGCTTTCCCCTTGAGAAATCCTCTCCACCTCCTCCATATCCTTCAAACCTCCATTGAAGATACCTTCGAAGCTCCGTTCACCGAGGATTGCTCAAGCTCCATCCTTAAATCCTAGAAAGACGCCTGCATTGGTAGACAGGTTCCCTGAAAGGGATTTTTCTTCTTTTATATTCTGTCTAGCCTCTGATACATGCTATGAATTCTAGGTTTATTGTAACTTCGTGACAATACATCCATCTTTGATATATAATATAGTTTTTGTTCATTCAATTGTTTTGATGTTTTAATCTTTGTCTTACGCTTTGTCTGATTGGTTTAACTCATTCGATAATCCCAAAATTAGGTTGGCACATATTGCGAGCTGAATCTGACCTAGTCAGTGCCTATAGGATTGACGACCCTATAGAAGATTAAGCCCAAATTACTGAGCCTTAGAGCTAGTTTCGGCCTTACAAGGGAACCACGAACTAGGGACTTTAGGAGGATAGGTCGGGTTAATCGCCTTGGACACAAGCGACTTAGTTTCAATTCAATTGTTTAAACATTCTATCATTGTTATCATCGTATCCCTTCATGTTCATTCAGTTAATTGCATTGGTAAAAGATCAATTAGGGGTAGAGTAACTTAGTTAGGCGTAGAATAACTTAGATAATTTGGTTAGAATTAGATAACTTAGCTAGGATTAGTATAATTCAATCTAGGAGTAGATTAATTAAACAAACCAAACTCAAAACCCCCTAAGCCTAGATAACATCCGAGATCGAGTAGCTCGGTACTTACAGAAATAAATCCTGTGGACGATAACCTGGACTTAAACCAGAAATTTATTACTTGATAACGACGGGGTACACTTATCCCTCAGATCGGGTTCTTCGCGGAATCCGCATCATGGTCCCGGAAATACCAATGACCTGGAAGGAACAGAACGGGTAAGTTTAAATCTCTCTCCTAAGCTTGTGTCTAATAAAGGTTTGTTAACCTAGTTGTTCTTTCGGTCATGCTTAAGTCTAACCTAGAGACTCTTTGTCAATTAGGACCGTCATTTGGTGAAATTTTGTTCATAGGGTCGTTTGTATAAGATTTGACCAGTTCATTATTTGGTGTTCCACTCTCCCACGTGTTGGCAAAGAGATTGATCCAATTTTAACATTTAATTTGGTCGTTTAAGCTTTTTCTACTATTCACGTGCACTATTCACGTGCACTATTCATGTTTTTACTATTCACGTGCGCTATTCATGTTTTTACTATTCACGTTTTTACTATTCACGTGCACTATTCACGTTTTACTATTCACATACACTATTCATGTTTTTACTATTCACGTTTTCACTATTCATATGCTATTCACGTTTCTACTGTTGACATGCATTGTTCGTGTTTTTACTATTCACATGCATATAATTCACATTCTTTCAAAAGATAAATAAAACGTTGCTTATGGGCGTAGAAATTCGTGTTTTCTAGCTAAAAGTCTTTTAAATGACTTAGAGGTTGGCATGCAAATCATGTTCAAAGTAGGGCTACTAAAGCCTAGAAGTCTAGTCAAAGGACGAGAGAATAGGAGAGTACTTACCTGGTTAGAGTGGGTCCGGCTCAGATGTGAAGCAGGATTCTGAAAAGGGGCCACTGTAGTCAGGTTCTCAAAACCCGCATCCATGCCTTTCGTGCCATCGTATTTATCCAAATCCATCACGGGAATGCTCCAAATTAGAAGTTAGAGAGAGAGAGAGAAGAGAGAGAAGGTGTGGGGTTGGAATGAAACCCCACCACCTTATATAAGAAAAGGGAATGGCATTCCCGTAAATAGCGAAAAGGTACGATGTGACATAAAGGTAAAAAGTAAATAATTAAATACCAGGTGCAAAAACCTCCGATCTGCAGTCCGTTTCAGCCTGCGTTTCTGCCAGGCGGTGACCGATAACATCAAGATATGACTCCAGACGACAGCCAAATTTTACAGAACAGTGGTGCCAGTCAAAATACAGACAATAATCAACAGAAAAATAATTGTTCGTCTAAATCGTTCCAGACAAAAAGATAAGGACGCTCTTATCAAGCAATTCAAATGCCCGAGACGATAGCTCCAGTAAAGATACAGACGACAGCGCTTTAGAATTCAGAATTGTTAGAAAGAACCTTTTGCTATTGAGCCATCTTACTCGCGGTCGTGGGTTGCTTTTGAGCCATTTTACCCACGGTCATGGACCGGGGTTGCTTTTGAGCCATTTTACCCGCGTTCTTGGACCAGGATTGCTTTTGAGCCATTTTACCCGCGGTCGTGGACCAGGGTTGCTTTTGAGCCATCTTACCCGCGGTCGTGGACCAGGGTTTCTTTTGAGCCCTTTTACCTGTGGTCATGGACCAAGGTTGCTGTTGAGCCATTTTACCCGCGGTCGTAGACCAGGGTCGCTTTTGAGCCATTTTACCAGCGGTCGTGGACCAGGGTTGCTTTTGAGCCATTTTTACCCGTGATCGATTTAGAAACTAGGGTCACTAGAAAGAGCTTTTTACCCGCAGTCAATTTAGGCTAGGGTCCTTAAGAAGAACATCCGCCAGCAGCCGATTCAAAGGCAAGGACGGAGAGGATCGAAGATAATGCTGGAGCACGCAGCGCAGAGATCAGGTATTCTTCCTCCTACTCTTTACGTGTCTTTTACTTTAATATATTTACATTGCATGTGTTGCGTTAGCAAAAAACGTTTTCAAAACACACACATTACTGTCAAAATAGGAAAGTAGGGGCAACTGTAGACACCGAGTCGGAGGACCTGTGACGAAAACCTGTAACAAGACTGTCGAAGCGGTTGGTTCCGGAAGTTTTAAAACAAAAATATATAATAAAAAGGGAAGAAGTTAGTGGGAGTCGCAGTCGTCGAGTGGACGGCTCGCGATTGCTCAGCGATGTGGTGCGAACGCCTAGCAGCAGCCGACGCGCGTCTAACGACAGTTGGACGCGCGCCCGGTGGCGCGGGGCGCACGCTTGACGTCCGCTGGGCGCGTGCGCCCGACGGTCGTTGGGTGAGCGCCCAACGACGTGGGGCAAACGCCCAGCGTAGGTGGGGCGAGCGCCCGACGGCCGTTGGGCAGACGCCCAACGTCCGTTGGGCGAACGCCCAACGCCTGTTGGGCGCGCGCCCAACGAGAGTTGGGCGTCCGCCCAACTAGGTCTGGCGTTCGCCCAACCTGCTTTGGACGACGCCCAATCTTAATCGGGAGTCGCCCAAAGTCTTCGGGATCCGTGTCTATATAAGGCACGGATCCCCATGCATTTAAGGAGGGAGATTTTTGGAGCTTTCTCACTCTAGACATTTTTAGAGAGAGAAAGTTAATTTTTTGGAGAAAATATTTTTTTTCCCAAAAAAATCCAAATTTTCCAAAGTTGAATATTTTATCGAAAACGCAAAAAACGCCGGAAAATCATAACTCGTGGAATCAAACGACTTCGACTGTGAGATACCGATCTTAAGGTATTATCTGAGGACTAGACTCGTTTTATTTTATTTATTTTTCTTTATTTATTTTTTATGTTATAGTTTTTTTATTTATTTAGTCTTTTATTTATCACGTTTTATTTATTATTCCGTATTTATTTAATTTTCGTCACGTGTTAAATAAACGTACGGTTTTGTTTTGAAATAAAAACCTCGTTTTAATATCCCAATACGAACCATGATCCGATTCAAAGGTAGTTCGGGAATTAAAAATCGTTGTAATTATAAGTTTTTGAAAATATTTCTAAATAATGTTTTAAAAATAAAACGTCGTTTTAGGGATCTCCGTTATAGACTATGATCCAATTTTGGTAGTTCGGGGACCCAAAACGATAGAATAGATCTAATCTAAAGTTTTGGAATAAATCTGGAAACTGTTCGACTAAGTCTGTAATTTCCCATTTTCTGTCACTAAAGGCTGTTTACCGATTTTCCATCGGTAAAGCTGCTGGAATGTAAAAAATGTTGTTTTGGTCCTCCTTTCTCAACTTTTAGACATTAGGTTCTTTATATATATAGGTATAGTTATGTAATATTTACTTTCAAGCTATTTTTAAATATTTTGTATATATATTACTCAATGTGTTTGTATATTGTTTTCATTTAATTTGGTTTAATAAAGTTATATGTATATATATATAGATTTTGCCATTTAATTCATTTAAACTATACATATTTGTTATTTTGGGGTTATTAGGGGTTATTTTCTATACATATTCATCATAAACCATTTTGGGGGTTAAATTCTATTTTCTTGTTTATGAACCTTATTCATTTCCTTTATATGTTTTTAGTTAGAATAAAAACATATTATACCTAGTAGTATTTTCATCACTATTTTTTACTTATTAATGTGTATTATTTTCCCTATTTTATTTTAATGGGTATTATTACTCACTTTTTGTACATATGTATATCTATGTATATTTATTCTATTTTCCTACTTATATATATACTCTTTCAAATGTATTTGATGTGGGTGAATTTGAGATTTAATTCATTACTTGTTGTCATCTTATTTACATAAAGGATAATTGAGTGAAAAAGGAAAAAATAAACCACAAAAAGAGAGTTTAATTTGTTTGTTTAAATTAAAGCTTTTCTAGATATTCCTAAAGTGTAAATAACGTTTTCTTGTCATTTTTAAACCGTTTCCTAAAACATCACGTGTTAAAACCTTAATTCGTTCCAACGACGGATTAAGCGAACCTTGTAATTAAAATTGCTTTTGTGAATAATGAAGTTTTGAATTGTTTTCCTAACTAAATGGTTTTTGTACAAAATAAATTGACTTGTATGCTTAATCACGCTTTTAGATTAAAAATGTTTGCTCAACGTTTTCAAACGCTCGAGTCGTTCCAACGGCGATTCGAGTGAACGTCATTAATGGGGTTTTGAAACGTGCCTAAATCGTTCCAACGACGATTAAGGTACGAACCATGTAAATAAACTTGTTTTTGGGGAATGAGATTAGCTTAGAGTTAGTGTATAGTCTAAAGCATAAAATCGCACTGTGAATAAATCAAATTCTTCTCCCCCTCTCTCTCCTATATACTTTAAATTCATGCAAAATGGGTGATTCTTTACTAAAGTGGCTTTCAATGACATGCTCAAAACGGTTTTCAAAGCGAGAAAGAAAAGGTTTCAAATGAATTTTAAACTTAAAGAAATATGCTATTAGTCCGTTATCGCCTAACACGCTGAGTAGGAGGCCGGTGGTTCATAACCGGGTGATGTCGGGGTGCCTAGTAGCCTTTCTCCGGAAAGGAGCTGGCCTTCTCGGCTCGTACCTAAGTTTTCCGAACCCTCACCGGTCTCCCGCAAGGGATCGGTGTTCATTTTCCCATTCGTGGGTGGCGACTCTTCCATACTCCGAGCTCCGGTCATGCCGAGCAGCTTGATTCCACGATTGGTTGCTTTCGGCGCCAATCACCGCTTACATCGCCATGAGGTGTCCACCCCCCGATCCGCCCGGACGAGGCCGTTCGGCACCTTGTCTAACAGCGGGGCGTGACTCCGAGAACGCCACTCGTAAAATCGTCCTCGAAGACTCTCCAGGATCAAGAGCTGAGTTACGCGGGGCGTATCCTTCCTGAAGGATACTTCTTCTCCAAGTTCTCACCATTGAGGGACCATTTTCTGCCCCAATTGAAATTACTGTTTTTCCACTACTACTATTTATCTATATTGCCCTTGATATTCTCTTTCCCAATATGACCCTATCCTTAAAGCTAACCTAGAAACCCTACTTTGGGCTTTAGGGTAATTTACATTATTATTTGGGAGAGTATATAAACTCTTTTGTTTGTAATGTGAACCAACTTTTATGAAATTTATCTCAAAAGCCTCCATTGAAGCTCAAAGTTCATCATTGCTTGGGTTTATTCAACCTTCAAGTTTAGCTTGAAAAGATTACATTCTTTGTGAGTTTACGATTAAAACTCTCAGTCGATTTCACTCTACATCACTTACCTAAAAAGATATCGTCTCCAGGATATATATACATGATGTAGATTGAAATCGACTGAAGGTTTTAATCGTAAACCAACAAAGAATCCGATCTTCTCAAGCTAAACTTGAAGGTTGAGTTAACCCAAATGGATGTGAAATCCAAGCTCTCAATGGAGGCTATAAGTTTAATTCATCAAAAGTTGTGGAACATTATAAAGAGGAGAGTTTAAATACTCTCCCAAATAAGAAGGGAAAAGACCAAAACCCCATGAATAGGGTTTTGGCCAAAACATGTGCACAATGGCAAAATAGGGAGATAGGATAATTCATGGCAAAAGAGTAATAAGAAGGTAATGGCAAAAAAGTAAATAATGGTGACAGAAAATGGTCCCCTCAAGGTAAGAACTTGGAGGAGAAGTATTCTCCTGGACAAGTACGCCCCGCGCCCTAGCATCTACGCCCCGCGTATATGTGCCTCTAAACTGGGAGGTGCTGGTTCGTGCTCGTTACGCACGGCGTCCTGTGGAACACGCCCCGCGTCATTAGGCTCCTGAGTCTTAAGGTTCGGTGGGTGGAGATCTACGCGTGGTGCCCAAGGTGTACGTCCCGCGTGTTTGACCTTCTGGGGAATTTCCACCTCGGGGTTGTCATCCACGTCCCGCGTACTACTGGTGGCGCCCCGCGTCCCTGCATTGCTTGATTCTCCTCCCATATCCACACTCTCCACGCCGTGCGCCTGGATAGACACGCCACGCGTGCCCTCTGTTTTGGTTTGTTCTTTCTTCTCCTTCGAGGGATTCTCTCGATTAGCTCCTTGCTGCTCCGGGCTCGGGCTTAGGGATAAGATGCCCTCATCATTCTCCCCTTCTTTGAAAGAGTCTGACTCCACCTTCGACGCCTTGGTTGATAACGTCCCCTCCGGCTTCCACAATCTAAGGTCCTGCACATTAAAAGAAGAAGACATCTTCCCAAGCCAATTGGGAAGGGTTAGTTGGTAGGCATTGTCACTCATCTTTTTGGTAATTGATAGCTCCCATTTATATAGGGTTTTTAGGATTAATTTAGTTTGTTTTCCCTTTGTTTCTATTTAATTTCAGTATCGTTTTATTACTTTTTAGTTAAATTTAGTATTTTCCTTTATTTATGGCATTTTCGGTGTTTTCAGGGATTTTTAGGGACCTTTCGTGCATTTCCGAACCAGACCCAAGCCTATTGGAGCATTTCCGGATCATTCAGGGACCATCAGAGCACTTTTGGGATTCGTCAGGGACCATTAGAGCACTTTTCGGAAGCCCAATGGCCTAAACAGATAAAAGTCGGAGCCACAGTTCCTCAAATAGGACCTGTCTCGGCGAGACATCACATGTCTCGTCGAGATAGGCCCTCGTCTCATCGAGACAGGCCTTGTCTCGACGAGACGAGGCGAGGGAAGGCGTGCCTGCGCCTTCCCCTTTGCTGAAATTCGCGGATCAAGGCCCTAAAAGCCCATTTAACACTTTGTAAATGCCATTTTTACCCCTGAGGCATTAGGGTTTCCTTCCTAATTCTATAAATAGGGAGCTAAACCTAATCTTTCAGGGGGGATTAGTCATTCAATAAATTAGAGAGCCGCTAGGGTTTTCTCTCCTCCAAAATGTAGATTTTTAGCTTTTAGATTAGATTTCCTGCTTTCTAGATTAGGTTTTATTTCTGTTTTGTCTTTTCTTTCAAGAACAATTGATGGGAGAAGTTCCTCATCTTCTATTTTTGTAATCAGAATCGGCAAAACGGGTTTTGGATTTCTATCTCTTTCCCTTTTATCTTTTGCGATTATATTTAATTGAAGCTTTTTCCGTTATTCATGATTTCCTCCTATTTTGATTAGTTTGTCTATGAACTGATCCCCATCCAATTTGGGATGGGGATGAAATTGATTGTATGAATATGTGTGATTAGGGATCTAGGACCTTTGATTGATCAGTTTATGCATGCTTAATGCCTTGATATTGTTAGGAACAGGATTTATGCTAGAATGAACATTGATAATGATCAACTAGCCTGTTTATGTATATAATGTGCCTAATGCCTGTGACCCTGACATTAAATAGGATTATAGATAGATGAGAACCTGACCACGGAATCGTCTATACCGAATCTGTGTAAACCTGACTTCACTAGAGACCACTAGGAATGAGGCTCTGTGGCTGGGCTACGGCTTTAGCCTTAGTTGTCAATAAACCTAATGCTTTGCATGACCTAGGGTATATGCCTAATCAAGCCGTCACCCGAATGCATGTGAATAGGAAGGATAATTCTGATCAAATTAGTCTTTCACTTAGGACAATTACCTTCAATCATTGGTAAAACATAAATCTGAACTCTCTAAACCCATACATAGGATTCAATCAAAGGATTCCTCAGCCTAGGTTGTGTCATCCATTAATTCACCTTCTACCCTGTCAATTGTTCACTTTATTTTGTTATCTTTATTGCTTTCAATTAGTTAATTAGTTATCAAAAACCCAACTTTTATCCAACCCTCTAAACAATTAGATCATTCTAGGTAGATTTGCTAGTTATAACGAATAGTCTTTGTGGTTCGATCTCGTGCTTAGCACAATATTACTTATTGCGATAGGATACACTTGTCCTATTAACTGCTATATACTTTACGAGCATCAGTAATCCGGTAAGGGCCATATTTCCTCGGTCTCAATTTGCTACTAGGAGCATGCATGAGTCGCTCTTTGCCCAAATACACCATCACCTCATCCCCCACCTCAAACTGCACATCTCTTCGGTGCTCATCAACCTTGGCCTTGTCCCTACTATTCTTCTTCTCAATACTATCCCGCACTTCTTGGTGCATTTGGTGGTAGTCATTGGCTAAATTCTGAGCCGCCACACTCTTCCTCTCTCCCTTCGGAATCTCCCCCAAATCAAGCGAATGGTTCGGAGCTTTGGTGTACACAACTTCGAAGGGTGACTTCCCGGTGGTTGAACTCACGGCGGAGTTATAGGCGAACTCGGCTTGGGCGATCACATAATCCCACATCTTGGGTTTATCTCGACATTTGCTCCTCAATAGGTTCCCCAAAGTCCGGTTTACCACCTCAGTTTGCCCATCCGTTTGTGGGTGAGCCGTGGTACTAAACTTCAAGGTGGATCCGAGGATGGCCCAAAGGGTCCGCCAAAAGTGGCTAACGAACTTGGTGTCCTGATCCGATACTATGGTCTTTGGTACCCCATGTAGTCTTACCACCTCACGGAAGAAAAGCTTAGCAATGTCGGTGGCGTCACTAGTCTTTCGACACGGGATGAAATGAGCCATCTTTGAGAACCTATCCACCACCACGAATATAGAATCCATGCCCCTTTGGGTCCTTGGTAGTCCCAACACAAAATCCATAGAGAGAGATCCTCCCAAATGGTTTCGGAGATCGGGAGGTGCATCCGTAACCCGACATTAGTGGCATGCCCCTTAGAGGTCTGGCAATCCTCACATCTCTCCACGATGTACGCCACATCCCTCCTCATCCTAGGCCAGAAGTATCGGGAGCTAACCGTCTCGAATGTCTTATCTCTTCCAAAGTGTCTCCCCAACACCCCTGCGTGTAACTCTCGGATCACTCTTTCCCGTATGGATGTGTTCGGAAGGCACAATTGGCTACCCTTCATGAGGAATCCATCCACGAGCTGATATCCTCCCTCTTCGGTGCCTCTTCTACACTTCTCCCATTCAACCCCAAAGTCCGGATCCTCCTCGTATTCTCCTTTGATATGCTCAAAATCCACTAACTCCAAGGCCACGGTTTTCAAGAGGGCAACCCTCCGGCTTAAGGCATCCGCCACTTTATTCTGTTGACCCGCTTTGTAGAGAAGTCGATAAGGAAACTTATCCACAAAAGCGGACCACCTAGGATGCATGGAGCTCCGGAGTTGCTTTTGACTTCCCAAGTACTTGAGGGCTTGGTGGTCAGTGTACAATATAAACTCCTTCCCGATGAGGTAGTGCTCCCACGTCTTGAGAGCCCGCACTACCGCATAGAACTCCTTATCATAAGTGGCCCACTTTTGTCTTGAATCACACAACTTCTCACTGAAGTATGCTATGGGCCTCTTCTCTTGCATTAACACTCCCCCAACTCCGACTCCACTCGCATCACACTCAACCTAGAAGAGCTTCTCAAAGTCCGGAAACACTAAAACCGGAGCGGTACTTAGCTTCTCCTTAATCAAGGCAAAACTGTTTTCTTGTTCATCTTCCCACTTGAAGCCTCTACCCTTCTTCAAACACTCGGTCATAGGAGCCACGATAGCGCTGAAATTTCGGATGAACCGCCTATAGAATGTAGCCAACCCATGGAAACTCCTAATATCCCCAACTGTCTTCGGAGTCAGCCACTCCCGGATAGCTCTCACTTTCTCTTCATCCACTCGGATACCTCTCCCACTGACCACGTACCCAAGAAACACCAAGCTCTCCATCACAAAGTCACACTTCTTAGTGTTGGCAAAAAGTTGGTTTTCTCGAAGCAAAACTAACACGGCCCTCAAGTGCTCTACATGCTCTTCTAATGTCTTACTATGGATGAGAATATCATCAAAGTAGACCACCACAAACTTCCCAATCACCGGACGTAGTACTTGATTCATTAACCTCATGAAAGTGCTCGGTGCATTGGTCATCCCGAATGGCATCACTAACCATTCATATAGTCCGTCTCGAAACTTAAACGCCGTCTTCCACTCGTCTCCCGCCTTGATCCGGATTTGGTGGTACCCACTTCTTAAGTCGATCTTCGAAAAGACCTTGGAACCACCCAACTGATCAAGCATATCATCAAGTCGGGGAATCGGGAATTTGTACCGAATGGTAATCTTGTTGATGGCCCGGCTATCCACACACATCCTCCACGATCCATCCTTCTTAGGTGTCAACAAAGCCGGAACCACACATGGACTCATGCTCTCCCTCACATAGCCCATCCTTATCAATTCGTCCACCTTCTCCTTCATTACTTCACTCTCCTTGGGACTCATCCGGTAGTGAGGGAGACTAGGCAAGCTAGCCCCCGGCACTAGGTCAATGTGGTGTTGGATGTCCCATAGAGGTGGCAACCCATCCGGTAGCTCTTCTGGAAAGACGTCACGGAACTCATTGAGCAACCTCCCCACATCTTCCGGAACTTCTTCCGCTTCGCTTCCGACCCTATCACTACATAAACCGTTTGGCTTTCCTCACACTCGTTAATAAACGCCTTGTGAGTCGGACAAACTATCAAGGTAGACTTCCCCTTGTTTTTGGGCTCTCCCAATAGAGGTGTTAGAAAATATCTAATGTCGTCCTTCATAAATCGGTAAGTGTTCTTCCTCCCGGCATGGGTAGCATCCCGATCAAATTGCCACGGCCGTCCCAACAGTAGGTGGCAAGCATCCATCTCCACAACGTCGCAATAAACTTCATCCCGGTACTCCCCTATCTCAAGAGGGACCCTACACCTTTGAGTGACTTTCAGTGCTCCGACGTTTTTGATCCACCCCACACTATACGGACTAGGGTGCGCTTCAAGCTCTAACCCAAATCTCTTAGATGCGGTATCACTGATAATATTCTCTTGGCTCCCACTATCAATGATCACATTGCACTTCACCCCTTGCACTAGACATCAGGTTCGGAACAATTGATGTCGCTGATCCGATTCCACTTTGCTCGAGACCAAGAGCCTTCTCACTACATGTATGGCGTTCCCACCATCATATTCTGCCCCATACTCATCCTCAACGGGAACACAACAAACATCCCCTTCATCATCATACTCCTCATCATCTTCATACCGCTCAACCATGTTGGCGCTTCTTCTCTTGGGACACTCGTTGGAACGGTGGCCCGGCTCGTTGCATCGGAAACACTTGAATGGAGCCGGCCTTGCATAAGGGTTGTTGCCCCTAGGGGGTTGTGTCACCTTAAAAGGCCTCACATCTCCACTAGGTGCTTTTCCCGCACTTGGCGCCTTGGGCTCGCTTGAACTTGCGACTCCCTTTCCCTTGTCAATCCCCTTGGGAGCCCCTCTCCCTCCATAGGTATTCTCTACCCCGGCTCTCCTATAGCCTTCACGTCCTCTCAAGCTCAACTGTGCTTCGACCTTCAATGCTAGATTACGGGCATCTTGCACCCGAATTACCATTTGCGTTCCAATCCGGTCCTGAATGTTGTACCTCAGCCCTTCAAGATACCTTGAAGTCTTTTGGCTTTCGGTTTCCGACAAGTTAGCCCTCTTCGAAAGCCGTAAGAACTTCGAGGTGTACTCGTGCACACTCCTAGCACCTTGGGAACAATTCCGATATGAACTGTAGATGTAATGCTCATAGTCGGGTGGTAGAAACCTCTCCCGCAACATCGATTTCATCCTTAGCCAAGACCTAATCGGTTCCCTTCCTCCTCTTCTTGTCCCCTCCTTCACATTATCCCACCAAACTGAAGCCCCTCCTTTCAATCGGTAGGCTACTAGCCGAACTTTCCGATCCTCTGGTATTCCCGCATAATCAAAGAACCGCTCTACCTCTAGCTACCAATCGAGGAAACCCTCTATATCGAGTTCTACCCCGAATGTTGGCAAGTCCACTTTCAATTTGAAAGCATCATCTCTATCAAAGTTCCCTCCATACCCCATTCTCACATTCGGTTCGCCTCTATATCCACCTCTACCAATGTCATAACCCCCATACGGATCATTCAACCCAACAATTCCCCTCTCATAACCACCTGCAACATTATCATGCACAATATCTATATTCCCGGTACGCACATGCGCGGGACCAACAACATCATTTGCATGTATATCATTCCTAGGCCTATCATTCAAGGCATTATCATCTACCCTGATCCCCATAGTTCTAGCAATCGTAGGCATTTCAAAATCATCAAAGAGATCTCCATCACTATCACTATCAATATTCCTAACGACAACGAGATTAGTCTGTCTTACCTCTTGAACCCGAGGGTCCAAGGCTTGGGGTGCATATATTCTCCTTGGTGGTGGTGTTGGTTGCCGTTCAAGTAGATGGCGGGTTTGTTCCTCTTGTCTTCGGTTAGGCTCTCCGGCTAGACGATTGTTGTTATGGCGGGTTTCTATTGTGAGTTCTTCAATGAGACGGCGCAACTCTCGGTTATCCGTCTCGCGCTTCTCCTCTATTGTTTTTAGAGATTCGTTGATGTGCTTTATGTGGCCTTCAAGTGTCTCAACTCGTTGCTCCATGGATCCGGTGGCTTCGTTTGTGATACGAGGTTGAACCATTTCCGAGAAGAAGTCTCCGGTCAAGGAAAACGACTCGGCTCTGATACCAACTGATGTAGATTGAAATCGACTGAAGGTTTTAATCGTAAACCAATAAAGAATCCGATCTTCTCAAGCTAAACTTGAAGGTTGAGTTAACCCAATGGATGTGAAATCCAAGCTCTCAATGGAGGCTATAAGTTTAATTCATCAAAAGTTGTGGAACATTACAAAGAGGAGAGTTTAAATACTCTCCCAAATAAGAAGGGAAAAGACCAAAACCCCATGAATAGGGTTTTGGCCAAAACATGTGCACAATGGCAAAATAGGGAGATAGGATAATTCATGGCAAAAGAGTAATAAGAAGGTAATGGCAAAACAGTAAATAATGGTGACAGAAAATGGTCCCCTCAAGGTAAGAACTTGGAGGAGAAGTATTCTCCTGGACAAGTACGCCTCGCGCCCTAGCATCTACGCCCCGCATATATGTGCCTCTGAACTGGGAGGTGCTGGTTCGTGCTCGTTACGCGCGGCGTCCTGTGGAACACGCCCCGCGTCATTAGGCTCCTGAGTCTTAAGGTTCGGTGGGTGGAGATCTACACGTGGCGCCCAAGGTGTACGCCCCGCGTGTTTGACCTTCTGGGGAATTTCCACCTCGGGGTTGTCATCCACGTCCCGCGTACTACTGGTGGCACCCCGTGTCCCCGTATTGCTTGATTCTCCTCCCATATCCACACTCTCCACGTCGTGCGCCTGGATAGACACGCCCCGCGTGCCCTCTGTTTTGGTTTGTTCTTCCTTCTCCTTCGAGGGATTCTCTCGATTAGCTCCTTGCTGCTCCGGGCTCGGGCTTAGGGATAAGATGCCCTCATCAATACATCTTTATGTAATGGTTCTTGGCTTAATGAGACTTGATCAGGGGTGGATACATGGAGGAGTTTGGGGGGTGCTCAGGCCCCTTCGGCCGACGGAATCATCATGGTCACGAGTAGTTTCGGCCCCTCTAATATTAGTTTATATAGACTCTATACAGTAATATTTTATTGTTTAAAGGTAGATGATATAGTTAAAAACATGGCTTAATATGCACCCAACCCCCTAAACTTGTAACTTTTTTTCACCTAACCCCCTCAACTTAGGGGACAACCTCTCAACCCCCTCAACTCTCCAAAAACATCACATACAGCCCCTTACATCCTTGTGTTCGATCAAAATATTGACCCATGTAGAAAACGCGTTTGACTGTTGACCACACCAATGCCACATGTCATTTTTTATTAAAGCTTTCCATTGAGACCCCTGCTCGGCGAGCAACTACCAGAGATGGATTTCGATCAGAATTGTTATGCCAGAATGGAAAATTTTAATAAAAAAAATGACACGTGACATTGGTGTGGTCAACAGTCAAGCGCATTTTCTACACAGGTCAATATTTTGACCGAACATAGGGATGTACCGGGCTGTATGTGATGTTTTTGGAGAGTTGAGGGGGTTGAGAGGTTCTCCCCTAAGTTGAGGGAGTCAGGTGAAAAAAAAGTTACAAGTTTAGGGGGTTGGGTGCCTATTAAGCCTAAAAATATTTGTTTCTTTTTAAAAGGTCATAGGTTCAATTCCCCCAACCTCAATTTATTTTAGAAAGTGTTTATTTATTTAAATTTTATTTTTCAATATTTATAAAACTATGTTACCATTATTAATTTATTTATTTATTTTCATAACACTTTTGAACTTATTTTTATTATGTCTTTTCCATTAAAAAAATTAATTTCTTATTTTTGAGACTCAAACAACTTAATTTCTAAATTAAATTTTAAAACTAAAAATGTTATAATTTTTTTAGAAACTAGCATTAAACTAATTAAAAAATTAAACATATCCCATTACATATAAGGCTTGTCCAAAATCCAAAATTTCAATATTTTGGACCTATTCGGTACTCCCTAAATCCAAATTTCTATTTTTTTTTTTTTGCCTGTTAGGCCTCTATAAATCAGAATTTCTAATTTTTTTTTTGGCATGTTAGACCTCCATAAAACCAAATTACTATTTTTTTTTGCATCTTAGCCCTCCTTAAATCCAAATTACTAATTTTTTTTCCTCTTAAGTCTCCTTAAATCCAAATTATTAAAAAAAATTGGCCTAATAGGCAATCAAAAATCAAATTCAAATTATAACACGCATATATATAAGAAAATTAAGCAAGTTCGATTTAGCAAAAAAAAAAAAAATCCCGAACGCACGTGTAAAATCGACCCCTCAACTGAGTAATCTTATATTCGCCACTGGACTTGATTGTATCGTGACATCATTACTCTTATTAATGACTGTTTAATAACATTATGTGTCATTTATTTTTTAAATACTATAGCTAAGGGCTCACTCATCTCTCTCTTTTTGGTTTCCACATGTCACGATGGCGGACGTCCCATCTCCTTTCTTCATCTTCCTTCCTTCCTTCTTTCTTTCTTTCTTTCTATCTTCCCATTTGTAGATTTAACGCCTAGTCAAGAACAAGAAGAACTAGATGTACTCAGAGGAGGGAAAAGGAAGATTGTCTTCCTTCTTCCTCCTCTCATCTATCGCTTTGTCTCCTTTTTTTGTTTTTTTAGCAGTGTTTTCTTTTCTTTTCAGTTAAAATCTATCATTTTTATGAGATTTTTTTCCGTCTAATTTGCATCTGTCAACTAAAACTCATCCATTTACACTTTTTTCGGGTTTAGCAAGAGTGAAAACATAGTATCTTATACGTAGATCCATGGATCTACGGTGTTGCACCAATAGAAAGGACCTAGACCTGAATGATCGAAAGAAACTGAATGATGATGATTGGTTTGCAGCTGGTTTCATGCGGATTTCGATGAAAGAGAAGTATGAGATTAATTGTTCTTTTATTTTAGTTGTACCTTTTATGACATTTTTTGCTTTTAATAGTCTTGTTATTTCCTTTCTTGATCTTGTATTAGGCTTTACCCTATACTTGGGAAAGGTTTTATTCCTGCTATTTTCATGTTGTACTTAAACTTGTTCATCTAAAGAAATATATAAATATTTTTTTATCAAAAAGAAATTAAGTGCCATCTATTTCCTGCTAGAAGGAATAATGATTCCTTTTAAGTTTCTTGATAACCGTCCGATAGATACAGATCCTTGGTTCATGGCAGATCCTTCTCATGAGTTTGAGTCATTTGGCGTATCATCAAGATGGCGCATCATATGTCCGACGTATCACAACTCGATAGCCTTTGTAGGCTCCTCTTGTTTCTAGCCCTTTATCTACTTTGCTTGTCTACTAGTGGATGATGACATCATATATAATTTCAGATATTATCATTTCATGTTGTACTTAAACTTGTTCATCTAAAGAAATATATAAATATTTTTTTATCAAAAAGAAATTAAGTGCCATCTATTTCCTGCTAGAAGGAATAATGATTCCTTTTAAGTTTCTTGATAACCGTCCGATAGATACAGATCCTTGGTTCATGGCAGATCCTTCTCATGAGTTTGAGTCATTTGGCGTATCATCAAGATGGCGCATCATATGTCCGACGTATCACAACTCGATAGTCGATTTTTGTTTCTCGGATTTTGAAGCGTCCCCTTCTCTTTTTATCCTTCACTTTTGACGATTTTTGGCGAAGACTTTTGCCTCTCTCCATTAACTCCGGTGATAGTTTCTTTGTGCATTTTTCTGCATTTCTGATGTAAGTGCCCCTTTAAAACTTTTGGAATTTAGCTTCTTTACATAACTTCTGAGAATTAGTTGTTTTATACTAATATGAGTCAAGATAACACTAGAGAGCTAGTTCGGGGAGATTCCGAGGGTACCCATTCTAGGCATCAACTTCTTCTCGTCCCTTCTACTTCCAATCTGTCACTTTCTGGTGAAGTGGAGGACTAGCTCCTCTGCAGCCAAGAAAAAAGGGATTAAAGCCTTCAGGATGGCTTCTGTAGGGTCCATTGTGACCTGTGTTATGATCGATACATTAAAGGAGGTATATCCATGGCTAAAAGAGCTTGAATGTATCGTTCCTACTCCCAACCAATGTCCATCACATCCGGTAGCCAATTGTTTCACCATATACCTCAGCCATATTTATAGAGGCTTTCAATATCCTAGTTCAGAAGTAGTAGGAGAAATTCTTTACTCGTTTGAGATCTTTATAGTTCAACTTCATCCTAACAGATGGTTAGACCTACTTTGCGATTCATATTTGGCGAGTAACTTGGGAGTCCCTTTTGGGCCTAGAGTTTTTTGTACCCTTCATTCATTAATGGAAATGGAGGCCGAAGATCATTGCACTTTTACTCGAAAACACGGGTCTAGATACGGTCCTTTCTAAAAAAAATTAAAATATCAATAACTGGATACAGGAATTTTTTTTATATAAAAAAGGTTGGAGATGGTCCTTTGGGGTTTCGTCATGTTTGGAATGAGAACCCTAAGTACTAGCGCCTGATATCTCATGCTCCCAACGCTGCTGACGCGTATGCCATAAAATTACTCCAGTTGGTCCCCTAAAATCATCGAAGATATGACAATGCTTCGGGGTATATATCCGCCAACATGCCTTTGGTGGAAGTCATTGATGGGAATGTGATCTGCATCTCTCGCATCTCTCACAGCTCCTTTATATAGTTTATTTAATTTCTTTATTCGTTTGAATTGTATCTGCTCTCTATTATTCTGCTATTTATACCTTTTTCGGATTTAGGAAGAGCGGAAACGAATTATTTTATACGTGGATTAATATATCTACGTGGTTGCAACAAAAGAAAGGACTCAGATCTGAATGTTCGGAAGAGCCTAAATGATGAAGATTCGATTGCAGTTGCTTTCTGCGGATTTGGATTTCAATGAAGTATATGTTTTATTGTTTTTCGGTATGTTTTATACATTTTATGCCTTTTTATACTCTTTATAATCGTTTTCGGTCCATCGTTGATTTTTGTAAGGTTTTTTACCTTTTTTTATTGTACTTGTTCTTTTCGTATCTAATGAAGAAATAAGTATTTTCATTATAAAAATAAATACCAATTTCTTTAAATGGTTCTCATATTTATATGGAGTGCGTTCCTGATTTGATATTTGATGTGTTTTGTTCTAAATTTCCTTCTTGAGTTATAAAATGCATCTTCTATTAAAAAACTAAATATAAAAGTAGTTACTTTATATGTCTTCTTCTTTTTTTTCCTGGAACTTAGAGCATCCCTAGTGGTGTTAACACCAAGTTGGTGCCACCTGGGTACTAATCACCTTCAAAAGTAACAAACCATTAGAAGCTTTGTAACTTCATAACTTTTTTATGGTAAAAAAACATTAAAAGTAAAACAGGAAGGACTAGATTAGCAATTTACCTTCAAAAAGTATCTAGAAATAAAGTGGAGATGGAGGCAGCAGACACGCCTCATCTGGCAAGTGTTGCACACACGCCAGATGCAGCACATCTGCTGCCTCCGTGTGCTGCAATCCTTTGGTTTTGGATTTTATGGGATAAAAGTTACTGTTTGTAACCAAAGAAAGTAACAAACTAGAATTGGAGACAACCTCCCTAATGGTTGGTTATAACTTTTTCATCTAAAGTTACAAGGAAATGACATCCATTAGGGATGCTCTTATAAACTTACCCAGACTGACAATTCCGCAGTTTTCAAATTTTATGAATACCAATAACTTTTATACGTTTTATTAAATTGAGAAAAAATGTTGGGGCTGAATTCAAAATTCAGAAACTTTCACTAAATTTTCTTTTAAAACATCAATTAATCATGGATTGACATTTCCATAATTTCTTTATCATTTTCTTTGTTCCGAAGTAAGAATATTTTTCTCTGGAAAAACCCTAGCCGCTCTTTGTTGGAGGAAGAAGAAGAAAATCCATCTATTTGTCTCGTGTCTTTTATTGTTGGTGATTTTATTTCGTTGGAAATTTATATATCTAATTTTATTTCTTTTCTGTCTAATTATCATTTCTTATCAATAATTCTTTTATTCATACAATTTTTGGGTTTAGCACGAGCATGGTTACAGTAGAAATGACTTAAATCCGATATTTTAAAAAGATTTAAATGATGAAGATTGAATTACAACTGATTTTCTACGGATTTGAATTTGTGGGAAGTATGCGATTTATAAAAAAAATTAGGTATTCCATTTACAACTTTTTTTAGGAAAAGTTGGGGAGGAGCGAAGTTAATGACGGACATCCCAGCTAGACTGGCACCCCCGAAAAGCAACCTCGCAATCCCGAACTAAATAAATAAAACAAAAGAATCGTTTACAAGAAGAAGAATGAGAAGAAGTGTTTTAGAGGTCTTTTTGATGAGTTGTCAACGTAGTAAAAAATCAGATTAAAAATATTTAATTAATTAAAAATAAATATTTAATTAATTAAAAATAACAAATTTATATTTATAATGTATTAAATAATTACTAGCCTATTAATTAAAATAATAAAAGAAAGCAAGAGTTACAGGAAGATGAAAAAACACAAAGCAAAGGAAATCCAAAAGTCACAAATAAACTTCTATATAAAGCATGATAGATAGTATTCCACCATTATATTCATTGGTCACGATAGATAATATTATATTTCTGAAAGGTAAATATTCGATTTTTTCATATGTTGTAGTTATTTTGTTCTCAATTATGTTGTTGTTTTATTTTTATTAAACAATAGTTGTTATAGTTTCATCTTTCAGATTCATTTCTGTTTTTATCCAGGTTCTATACCTCTCGCTATCTTATCCATGTTTTCTTTTTTATTTGTCTTTTTTTTTCCAAACTGATAGCTTCAATTGAAGAAATCCGGCAGAAATAGAAGATGCATGAACAACTAAAACCGGAAAACACAAAAGTGTCAAAAATTACAAGAAATTCTTATGTTTCTCAAGGTAATTATTCAATTTTTTTTCATATGTTGTAGTTATTTTTGTTCTCAATTGTGTTGTTGTTTTCTTTTTATTAAACAATAGTTGTTATAGTTTCATTTTTCAGAGATGAAATTCCATTTCTGTCGTTACTCAAGTTCCATACCTCTCGCTACCTTATCCATGTTTTCTTTTTTATTTGTCTTTTTTTTTTCAAAATGACTAAAATAAAGATTTTGTAAATTTGTATTCTTTTTTAGTATATGTTGCTACGTGTTATCGTTTCGATTGCTAACTCTTAACTAAAATTTAGATTTTCGGCTTTATATGAACTCAATTTTTGGCTTTCTCAATTGTGTTGTTGTTTTATTTTTATTAAACAATTGTTGTTATAGTTTCATCTTTCAGAGATGAAATTCCATTTCTATCGTTATCCAGATTCCATACTTCTCGCTACCTTATCCATGTTTTCTTATTTATTTATTTATTTATTTTTCAAAATGACTAAAATAAAGATTTTATATATTTGTATTCTTTTTTAGTATATGTTCCTAGGTGTTATCGTTTTGATTGTTAACTCTAACTAAAATTTAGATTTTCGGCTTTTTATGAACTCAATTTTTAGTTTTAATTGAAGTTAGATTAATTTTTCTAATTCGGAACATGTTGAAATCCACTCATTTTTTTTAGTTTGAGTTTAGCTAATTGATATGGATTGTATTTTTTATTTTTATGCATTTTGGTACAAATAGATATAAAGTTTCACACGATAGTTGTTCATTGAAGTTTGAGACATATTAAATAAAATATTAAAGAGATATTGGAATATTATACTTACAATGAAGTTTATTTCAATATAAATTATGTTATATTATTATTATTATTATCAAGAAATTATTTTTTCCCAATTTTCTAGACAATGAGATTGTAAGCGTCTAATACGCTTGATAAGATGTTTATTCTTGAAGAATGTGGATTATGCTAGATACGAATTCAAAATCAAGGTAAATAAAAATAAATTTTGATGCTCAAAATCCTAAAAATGTACATTAATTATGGATATTGAGATAATTGCTTTTGCAACATTGACTTATATAATTTTTAACTATTATATTATGGTTCGTACAAAATTGTTAGTATTTCAAGAGTTTTTAACATACGAAAATGAAATATGATCATAGGACAAATTATTGAAAAATATTAATTAAGAAAATATTATTATTTGAATCTCTTCAAATTCTCAAATGTTGAGCATAATGATTCTAATTAATATAATTAATTTCACATATTAATTATAAAAAGTTTTTTTTTTTTGTACTGAGTGGTTACAATTGCAATTTAATTCTATTTAACTAAAATTAATTTATGGACTTAATACTTCATTAAGAAAAAATAAAATGTTTAATTAATGGGCAAAAAATATTTTCACTCTCCTCTTTATACGCTTATGTCTCGACATTCTCTTTTATTTTCAAAAAAAAAAAAACTCGAGAGGAAGATGGTTCTCTCCTAATTATCTTTTTCGTCCCTTTATTTTTTTTCAATTCTTTTGTTTATTTTTCTTACTTACAAAATTCAAGAATATATAATTATTAAAAAATATTAATGAAGTCAAATAAGTGATATCTGCGAGTATGACTGATATTCTATATAGTGAAAGAATGAAGAACAAATTGATCGAATGTCTTGATGAGATATTACGAGATGAAAATAAGAGAAATCATCATCTTAAACTGATTCAATTAGATATATTGGGTTATTCTAGCAGAATGAATAATTGAATTCGAATACTTGGTGATCATGAAATTCCATCAACCAAAATAATTATCATCAAGATGAATTTGTGACTAATTCTTACGAATTTTATTTTTTCATATGTAACATATTGAATTGATAAAGTTTCTTCATATGCAACATTAGAAAAGTATTGATTGTAATAGTTTATAGAATAATATATTGATGTTGCTTCCATTTTAACATAGATTGTAATTTTTTTGTATCGTAGATATAATATTTAATTTTAATTGTAGTTTAATTCAATTTTTGTTTAACCTATTATGCAATTCTTTTGTATCGTAAATATAATATTTAATTTTAATTATAGTTTAATTTAATTTTTAGTTTTTTATTATATTCTAATATATTTCTTAATTAATCTGCTATTTTACTATTATTGTTTCACAGAATATTTGGAATATGAAAATGTATTAAAAGTCCTAAAAAGTACAAATCATTGAATTTTGTAAAAATAAATAAATCATTCATCTTTAGTTAAAAATCTATAAAAAAAAAGTAGTCAATTATTTTTAAAATTAATTTAATTTGAATTATCAATAAAAAATATATATTAATTTCAAATATACATAATATAAATTTTTTTCACAGCATGATATAAAATTATTTAAAAATAAATATGTTAATTTATTTATTTATCTAAATTATATAAAAGTTTCATACCCGTGCATCGCACGGGTTTTCGACTAGTAAATAATGAATCTAAAAGCCTATGAAATTCTAAAACTAACAACATTACAGATATCCTGTAGAATATAATTATGGCAGAATGACGGTGCGCAATTCCACCATTTAATACTAGGGGCCGTAACCCCGTGTCTAGCTAGCAGGTCCGCAACCTTGTTCCCTTCTCTGTAGATATGTGTGGCAATGATGTCCATATTGGAGCATTGGTGAAGACATTTCAACCAGGATTGTTTGACCTGCCACGGAACCCGTGAAGATCTGTTTTTCAACGAGTTTACCACAACTTTTGCTAACCCTTATAGTTTGTTTTTTTTCACTTCATAGATTTGTACTAAAATTAAATTAGATTTATGTGGAGTATTATTCTTATATATATATTCTTTTTAATAGAATGAGATATGATTTTCTACAGAAAAAAAGCATTGAAAGGACATTCTTTTAAAGGGTTCAGTAAAAAATGAAATATAATTTTAAAAAATAGGAAGACTATAATGGGTAGACCCACCCATGGTCTCCAACTACAAAATCTTCTCCGAATCAGCCATATGGACCACATTGAGAGCTACATCTTTCTTATTTTCTTATGCTTCTTCCATGTGTTTTATGTTTTAACAAAATTAAATCTATTAATTATAAGAGTTTCTTTTATTTATATTAACATATACAAATTTCATGAATATATATATTCTCCTAATTTATGCATATGCCTCATATATGATATTTTGCGCATATCTCCGATGGCCGGATCACAAAATCTTTTCTTCCATCCGATTGTATCTTGCAAAACAAAAGAGGTGCTGATTGTTCGGTGAGGAATTTTCTGATACTTAAGTCATTATATTTCGAAAGAATGGAAAGAGAATTGGAGATTAGAGTGTTTTTAATATACATAAAGACTCTCTACCTTTTATAGTCACCTCATAATCCTAAACTCAACGTCCTATTAGAGAACTAATGTCACAATATGAAGCTAACACGTGAACTACCTCTTTACGAGTCTTCCACACTGGACTCTTCAAAGTGCATGTTTTTATAACCGGTGTCTATCTACCCAGGTCTCAATCTCAAATATGTAGATCTGGGACATCCGATCGAGGCTTGTCATGAAAACCCTAAGGATAACATGGCATTTTATCAGAAGCCCCGACTCGTTTGTTTGCAGAAAAATATTGGGTAAAGGAATATGTGGGTAATTGTTGTTTTTAAAAAGGTAAGAAGAAATCAGCATATGGTTTCAAAAGGTTTTACTCTTTTCAAAAGAGTAAAACATTATGTTCACTTTGTTCATATATTTTTCTATTAACTAACTTAAAATTTTCCGTTCATTTATTTTTCTAAACAAACAAACACCAAACACCGGAAAATAAGAAAAATATTTTTCGGCGAACAAACGAGTCCTTAATGTTGTAATGCTTCTATTCGAGTGTCCATCTATCCAAATTATGATTTGATAATAATACCCCTATAATGGCTAGATGTGTGACGGATGTACGGTTTTGATGATGAGACAAGTCAATGTTTCTCCTTTGACCGTTTTCAAACATAATTCTTCTATAAATTGAGAGCTACTTCTATCATAATTTCTTATGTTTTGGTCCTTTCATATGTTTTAAGAGTCTTTTTAGTATTATTGTAATATAATATAATATAATCAAAGTGGTAATATATTCAAAATTATAATATAATATAATGGAATATTGATTTTATTACCATGTTTAGATGACAAATTAAAAAAAAAAGTGATAAATGTAATTACAATTACAATACTTATATTTATCTATAGTTAAATATAATCATAAAATTTTATTTATACAATTAAAATTAAATACGAAAACGTGAAAAATGAAAAATACAAAAATTGGAAACCATGCAATACACAAAAAAAAAGGAAAAATAATAAAATCGGGAAAAAGAGAAAAACTATAGAAAATGTTAGAAGGATAAGAATAGAAATTACCAATTTGCTTCCAACAGTATAAAATACTTTTTAGCTTGATTTAGATGTAAATATTTATTTGAATATCAATTTCATCGTTATCACGTGAGTTTTTCAAATTATGGATGCAAACTTTCATCATTTATGTAAATTTGTTTTATCCTAACTCAAGTCATTACCTTTAAATATTTCTAAATTTAATAATCAATTTTTAACATCTATATATATATATATATAATATAAAACAGTAATGATGGAGCCGAGATGTCACTTCCTCATTTTTTACTGATAAAAAATATAATATAATATATAATATATTAATTTTAATTAGATTATTATATTTATCTATAAAAATATTATTTAAAGTAAATGTGAAAATAAAATAATATTTAATTTATATTGCACATTTATATCATTAATTGTAATTATTAGATTATATTTTTGTTAACATTTATATGTTAAGATGAATTCGTTCATCGCACGGGCCAAAAACTAGTATGTAGATAAATCTAAACTGAGAGAAATAATACTTTATTTATATACAATCAGTCCAATTAAACAAAATAAAATAAAATAAAAGGCATTACATTTTAAAAAAAAAGGCGAAAGAATATTCTTTTTTCTATCTATAAACATGTTCATCAATTTATTTCCCTAATCACTATAAGCCAATTAAAATGAGGAAAAAAACCATTACGACTTTGCAATATCGTAAAATTGAAAACGTTCAATTTTTGCATTTTTCTATACTCATGAATATCAATCAATCTCATTAATTCGATTTTATAGTGTCGGTACTGATACTTATTTTTCATTTTTTGCATTTCATATTTTTTCCGTTTTTCATTTTCACCAATTCTTTTTTTCATTAACAAAAAAATGGTAATAGATCTTCAATGATTATTTCATTCCATGTTAGAAACGCCATTAATAAACGGGGCTAAGAAAATTAAGAAATTAAATATATTAAAATCAAAGGGTTTTTATTTTCTTTATATTAACAAATGCAAATTTCATGAAACTACAGCATATGAATTTCCTTGAAATTAAGTAAAGAACATTTATTGAGTGTATGTGTAAATTGGTAGGAATGATGACTGAAAAAAAAAGGGTTGATAAGACACTATATATGAAATTGGATGCAAAAGTTAGAAACTTATAATGAGGCTTCATTTAAAATGTATTTTCATTATAATAAACTGAACAAGTTGAAAGTCCGACATTGGAGCCTCCTTGTGGTTTAGCCATAAGAGGGAAATTAGGTTATTTGGTTCATCATTTAAGGTTAATAAAATTAAATGTACAAAGAAGGTGAAACAATAGGAAAATGTTAAATTATGCTCAATTTCACTTAAATTGATTTACAAGAAAAAATATCAAAGTACTATGTATGTATATATTCTCATTCATCTTATTATACTACAATTTAAAAGGGAAGTGTATGGACCACTTTATATATAAGCAAAAAGTAAGGCAACATGATGATTTCTTATCCAATGATGTAGAAAGGTGCTCAACTTCAATGCAAGACCTAATCAAATAAATGCCCTATTGGATGTCACTTTCTTACCTTTCCCACCTTCACTTCACTTCATTTTTAAACCCTATTTATGAACTCTTCACATCCTATCCCTACTATCTAACTATTCTTCCTCGAGTTTTCATTTTTCTTGTACATTTCCACCCTTATTGTAAGTTGTTCATAGTATTTGGAAAATCTCATCCAATCTATGGGGTTTAATTAGGGAAATGAGTTTTGTTTAAGAGAATATATATGTGTTTAATGTTGAAACACAATTTCCACGCTGAATTTTTATTATAATAAGAATATTATAAGATAATTTATATTCCATAACTAGTTTAAACAATGAAATTAAATGTTGATTTAATTGGACTAATTGTTTGTTAAGTGTGGCTGATTAAATAAGAGAAAGAATTAAAATCAAGAAAAGGCCTTAAGATAGATTAAATGGAATTTGGCCCAAGAATTGGAAGAATCCAGAAGCTCAGTCCAAGCCCAGAAGGCTAATTGATCTGGAAGACAAAGAATCAACGAATCAAGGAAGATCAACGTTGACTCTTTTAGCTGACATTGTACCTCCATATCGGGAAAGAAGTACAAGCAACAAACAGCTTGTCCCCTAAACAATTTGGAATCTTTACTACAAATGTCTAAACCGTCACTTTGCTTCCAGACAGAAGTCAGAAGCATGCTGTCTCCTGAAGACAGAAATCGGAAGCATGCTATCTCCTGAAGACAGAAGGAAAAGAGAGTTCAACTGTAGGCTTTTGTACTGAAATCAGAGCATGAAAGCGATAGAATGAGCGTTTCCCTCCAACAGTCTTTTTAAATTTCGAAAATATCCCTCTTCAAGAGTCACTATAAAAGCCACATCAAAAAGCTTCATTTGGACTTGATCATCAATTCAACTGAATCATCTTTCAAGTTCCAAAAGCAAAAGCAAAAAGCTTATTACATATTTACTGTTTTCCATTCGTGAAATAGCTTATAGAAATTACTTTGTGTTCTAAGTTAGGACAACTTTATCAACAGATAAAAAGATCAGAAGCTCTTCTGTTCACTTCGGTTATAAGTGAATAGATTGAGAGGTAGATAGATTGCTGAGTGTAGTGTGCAAATGACGGTACTTTGTAGCGCCTCCGAGTCTATTGTAAAGGTTTGTGCTCTACCTGTTGAAAGAGTTCATTAGTGGATGTAGGCAGGAGACCGAACCAGTATAAATCGCTGAGTAACTTTTCTCTAACCCTTTACTTCTTCTGATATTTGCTTGCTTTTGTGATTAAATATTTAAGTAGTGCTTCTGACTATTGTACACAATAGATCGCGTAACCTTAAGTTATAATAGAAGCTCCTCTGGTTGAGCTGCCTTCTGTTTAAGAAAGATCAGAAGCAGAATCAAGCTTCGTTTGTTTGTATTACGCAATAAACGAAGATTTCCTTTGATTCTAAACTTGCCTTTGTCATGTGCTATTGAATTAAATTATGAGAAAAATTTATTAAGGGTTAAATTTACTCAATACTTCCATTCACCCCTCCTCTTTGAACTAAACTCTAACTCACAATGGACCAATATTTAATACCATTAAAAAGAGACTGATGTTATTTGTTAATATATAGCACAATTTGCATGTCATTAATGGAGAATATTATTTCAGTTTGGACTATGTTGGATTAAGATTCATCTACTGCCAGTTAGACTAGGATTCCATAGATTTTTAGGATTAGTTTCATGTTAGACTGCGTTTCATACTAGGACTATGTGTTAAACTAACTGTCCAACTCAACTTGGTTTCCAAGTTAATCTTAAGATTGGATTATAAGAGTTAGACAAAAAAATTCTCCGTAGATATTTCGACCCTTGATGTGTGTGTGATATAAGGGATTCATTATTGTTAATACACAGCGTGTGAATATTCAGATATATTCTTAAAACATCAACCCAGGGACGGAGACAGGGGGCCCGGGCCCCTTCAGCCGCCGGAAATTCCATGGTTACGAGTAGTTTTGGTCCTCCCTAATATTAGTAATAGTCTATATAGACTCTATGTAGTAATATCATGTTATTTAAAGGTAGATGAGATGGTTAAAAACACTTCAATTCCTTCAACCTCAATTTATTTTAGATAGTGTTTATTTATTTAAATTTTATTTTTCAATAATTATAAAACTATGTTGCCATTATTAATTTATTTTCATAATATTTTTGAACTCATTTTTATTATGTCTTTTCCATTAAAAAAATAATTTCTTATCTTTGAGACTCAAACAACTTGATTTCTAAATTAAATTTTAAAATTTTAAAACTAAAAATAAAAAAAAATGTAAAAATAGAAACTAGCATTCAACTAATAAAAAAATTAAATATATCCAATTACGTGTTAGGTTTGTCCAAAATTCAAAATTTCAATATTTTGAACCTATTAGGTAAACCTTAAATCCAAATTTCTAATTTTTTTAGGCTTGTTAGGAGTTTCTAAATCCAAATTTCTAATTTTTTTTAGGCCTGTTAGGCCTTTTTAAATCCAAATTTCTAATATTTTTTTTGCATGCTGGCCTTTCTAAATCCAAATCTCTAATTTTTTTTTTTTTTTTTTTTGCCTCTTAGGCCTCCTAATATATATTTTTTTGACTGCTAAGCCTTTCTAAATCCAAATCTCTAATCTTTTTTTTGGCCTATTAGGCCTACATAAATCCAAATTTCTAATTTTTTTTTTTTTTGCCTCTTAGACTTCCTTAAATCCAAATTTCTAATTTTTTTGGCCTCTTAGGCCTTCATCTGAAATCAAAATTTTTAATTTTTTTTACATGTTCAGCCCTCCCTAAATCCAATTTTTTTTACTGTTAGAATTATTAAACGAAATCTAGCTTAATTTTGAGAAATTGTACATTAATTAATACTTAAAATTGGTTCTTGACCATTCAAATTATAACACATATATATAAAAAAAATTAAACAAGTTCGATTTAGCAAACATACATGTACATGTAAAATCGGCCCCCAAACCGAGTCATCCTGTATCCACCACTGCATCAACATGACCTCTTTCTACCGAGGTTTCGAATTAGGAACAACATGACTCCTAGATTCTGGTTTTGATATTTGGTTATGTATCTGATAATATGTTGTGGCAGCTAGTAGGCTCGCATATCGAAAAACATGCATGTGATAAGCTTCATGCAATATGGTAGGTTGCTTTTTGTCCTCAAATTTGAAATATAAGGAATCAACTTCTTTCTATACTAATTCGATTTTTAATTAGGTTTAATACTCTTCCAGCCCCTCAAGTTGGCTTAATACTGCAACTGACCCCGTACTTACACTTTTAACAAGTAACACCCCTCAACTTGATTATTTTGAACAAATAATCCTTCAAATAGGTTATTTCAGGAGTTTTTTTTTTTTTTTGCCCTTTACTTAATGTATCACTAGATTAGTTAGATGTAGCAACCGATAATTTGAAATCTTTTATTTCTAATGTAATATTATGTTGAATGTTTTTTTGGGTTTAGGGTTATTTGTTTTAAATAAGCAACTTTAGGAGTTATTTGTTACAATTGAGCAATTTGATGGGTTATTTGTTCTAATTGACCAATTTGATGGGTTACTAGTTAAAAGTGTAAGTACGGGATCAGTTGCAATATTTGACCAACTTGAGGGGGCTGAGGCCATTTTAGTGGAATTTTAGAGAGATAAAGCAAAAGAATATAAAGGGTTTTTTTGACATTCAATGAGTTTAGGAGATTATCCACTCAAAGGGATTAGGAGTTCTTATATTAAACACACTCAGTCTCTTCCATGTCATTTAGAGGACTCCAGTTCAAATTTAGAAACGTGTATTGTGATCTCGCTTGATAATTAAAATAGTAGGACCTATTATAATATGTGTTGATCCATGTTACATCTGTCAAAATATATCCATTTGAAAGGGAGAATTTGACGCTTCTAATCATTTCACATCTGAGAAATTGGACAAATAAAAAAACAGTGATGGATGGTCCTAATGTGTATATAAACGGTTAAGGGGTTTAATCAACAATAAAACATGAAGCTTTTATGCACGTTATTCAGGCAGTTGAACGAACTGAGGTTTGGACTTTCTGATTGTTTTGTTGCTAAAAACTGGCAATTACATTATTGGATGTCAAAATTTGTACTTTTCTACATTATAATCTGAATCCATATCTAGTCTTTTTCTTCTATCCGTATTCCTACCTATAATACATATGCATATATGCCAATAACCCAACCTTGTGCCTCATAAACTTTTATTATTACTCCAATATATAACACATACGTTTTTTTCCACAGCATTTAAAAACTATAAGATGGGTTGGATTCTTTTTATGGTTACAATGGACAGGCTAACCCCGAGAAAACATAAAAAACGGACCGGGTCATTCTAGGCCACAAAAATCAGAAAAAAGAATGTCATGGATATCTGGAGGAGGCGTGTCACACTCGTGAAGACCTAAACTCAAATTCCCTGCGTAGGTTGTCATCCAATAAGCTGCCCTGTTCCATTTCCATTGGATTCTTAATTTCACACTATTTTTCACTATAATAAGCTGAAAAATTGGAAGCTAAGATTTGTTCATTTCTTTAAGAATATAATCGTGTCACTGATTGGATGGCAAATTTTACGGGAAAAATAACGTTTAGATATTTACATGTGTTGAGCCTCATGTAGGTCTGCAAATCATTCTATTTCAAAATGTTTATAGTACATGTTTATTAGGGGTGATATAAGCTAGTTTTCTTTTCTTTTTTTTGTGTTCCTGGCTTTCGGGGTTTCCATAAAAATACTCTATTTATTTACGGATTAACTTAGTTAACTTATATTTATATCATAATAACTATGTTATAATTATGGTTAATTTCAAACAAAACTCTATGGTTTCATATTTTTTACAGATCGGTATAATTGTGGTTGGTAAAATTTTCATTTTCCTAAATTTGGGTGATAATGATTCCAAAATGGAAATTTTTCTTACTTTTCATAAAACATGAATTTCTTTTAAATGTTATGTCGATCTTTATAATATCATTGCTGGAAATATAAGATTTTGCTCCCTTGAATAAATTTATATTAGTTTTTATTAGTTTTTGTATTATATTTTTGACTTTTATAATAGACCTTTAATATGAATTCAAAGTTGACAAATTAAAAATGATATTGGAATGGCCTAAATAACGTTGGATGAACTATTTTGGTAATTATGATTAAAGTCAAATAATGTGGTTGCAAGCAAGTTGTAATTGGAATTGAACAAATATGGAGAGAATCAAAGGTATATGAACAGCAAATCTTTTGTATGTGTTTGTGGATATTGTAGAAGATTTGATGTTTCCATTTATCTATTTTCCCAACTGGGTTTTGTCGAATTTATCTGCTTTTTTCTGCTAAATAACAAAACAACCCAAATTGCCTTCCACCATTTGAATTTTCTATTTCTGGTATTTTATTCTTTTCCTTTTTACATGTTTTCTTCATTCGGGTATGGAAATAGACTTATTTCTTAGGACCCAGCTGGACTCCACCCTTCTTTTTCTTTTTTATTTAATTGGGTATCCATGAAATGTGTCACACATACCTTAATAAATATTCTGTTAATAATGATAATCATGACTTATGTTGATTGCTTTAATACAACAAAATAAAGAGGGAGAGGTGTGAGAAGTGTGAGTTGTAGAAATGTCACATATTAGCAACTCTTCTAACATCTCACTTGTGTTCGATTTCATTATGGGTCTCTCGTGTAAAAGTGGAGATTAAACCACCATAGTAAAGATGTTTGTTTCAGTTTTTTGGAGCAGTGCTTTAAAATGATTTAATCCCAATTGATTTGTATTGATAATTGAAAACGTATAAATAGAGATTACAAAGTAATTGGTTATAAAAAAATCGGTTTCATGAGATACACCATTGACTTACTCCCTCAATAGTCCCCCTCAAGTTGACAGTGGGAAAACTTTCAACTTTATTCTTTTCCTTCAATCGGCCTTTTCTTTTTTCCATTTATACACTCTTCACAAATCTTCAATGTGTGACTGTGGTGATTATTTCCTCGCTATTTATAAATGATTGTTAACCTCTTGGTTTGTGTCTTTGTACACGTGTCAACATATCATAGGTTCGGACCTTATAATTCTGTAATATAGTACTCGGTTGAACGTGTATATTGACATTCGAAGCTCTCTTTCCATCATTTTCTTCCGGAAAGGTCCTCCTTAATGAGCTGGTCTAATACCATAGTAATTAATGGGCCTGGTGTAACACCCTTGCCCAATACCATGTAGATATTGTCCGTTTTGGTCCAATTCCAACACATTGGGCCTCATGGCTTTAAAAAGCGTCTGCATGTATTGGATTCTCATCTTACTAATAAGCCTCAATCACTCCCTCTCTATTTCCGATGTGGGATTCAGTTCATTCCTCCTCCCATCGCTATCCCTTAGGGCCGCTCCTTGCACAGGCCTTCTACTCCAGCGCACTCACTCCGGACCAGATCGTTACAAGCCCACTAGCTTCCGTTTGGTTCGTCCTCGAACCACACATCGTACGTGGAGAGTCGGCTCTGATACCAATTGTAACACCATGCCCAATCCCATGTAGATATTTTCCGCTTTGGTCTAATTCCAACACATTGGGCCTCATGGCTTTAAAACGCTTCTACATGTATTGGATTCTCATCTTACTAATAAGCCTCAATCACTCCCTCTCCATTTCCGATGTGGTATTCAGTTCATTCCTACCTCCCATCGCCGTCCCTTAGGACCGCTCATTGCACAGGCCTTCTATCCTCGCGCCACCCACTCCAGACCGGGTCGTTACACCTGGACTTGTTAGTCCTAATTTTCAATTATGTCAAACTAATAAAATCTTTACTTTTAATCTATTTCAAGAATTTAAGTTTATAAGTTAAAGGTCTAGAATATATTATCTAGAGTTTAGAATTTATTAATTGGAGTTTAGAGTTTTTAAATTAGAATATAAAAATATATTTTATTTATTATATATAAAAAATAATGACATATTTAGAATTAAATTTAATAATCTAATTTAGTTATAATTTTATAGTTAATTATGATATCAATGTAACTCACCCTAATTCTTTTTCCTTCCATCACTTCTTTGTTCAATCTTGTTAGAGAAATTACAAATGAAGGGAAATAGTATTTTTATACTCCCTAAATATCTTTGGAGAATTATGAGGAAGATTTAAAAAAAAAAAAAAAAAAAAAAAACATGAGGAAAAGAATAGAAACTTTGTTTTAATTTAGTTTTAATACATCATGGACCCCGTATTTATCCAGATTATTCTATTGATTGTTTAAGTTTTGGGAATATCTTACTAGCTGTCTTGATTTGTTTATTATAATTTATTGATCCTCTGAATTTATTTAAATTGACTTAATTAAAGTTGCTATAATAATTTATTAGTCCACTAATTTTATTTTTTTAAATAATATTAAATTTTATTAACTTAAATCAGATGAAAGAATATTGCTAAGAAATTATGGTGGACATACTCATTCACTCCGAACAAACACAGAAATTGACCGCTTTTGCTAGAGTATGGACAGCCGAATTTGTTGAACGCTTAAAAAATGAGATAGAACACAGCTTTAAATCTCGTAATAAACGAATACAATCAGAAACAATATCAACTAAATACGAAGAACCTTCTAAACTCATTTGAATTGTCTTGACTATGACGAGACAATCCGACTGAATTTAAATTTTCTCACTAGGTCGATGCTTCTTAATCCAACTTAAAGCTTCTTTGATAGTCATGGCTTCGACTAGCTGAGGACTGAGATTTCCTTGAAAATCTCCCATCTTAGCTAGAATGCATTCACCAGAGTGATTACTTGATGATTCCATAGATGGAAAAAGAACTTTTGATGCAAGAATTGAAAAGAAAAAAAAAAGAAACTTGTCAAAGGACAAGACAAAACCAAACTTGTCAGATGACAAGACCTATATTAGTTGAACAGCAGCGGAGATGAAAGAACTCCAAATTTTCATTTTAATCAACATTGTTTAACTCATCTTCTTCTCTATTGAGCATTCCTCAGTTTTTCTTCCATCTTCATGCCGAATACATAAAGCAACGGATTGAAGAGAACTAGAGACACCTTAGGTTGATTGGTCTTCTAGAGCTAGAAGCAAATTGAGGCATTGTTTGATAACCAATCAAATCGCTTAAAAATGCTAATTTCCTTATTAGTCTACTAAATTTGTTTAAAATATTCGACCATGTGGATTTAAAAGACTAATAAGAATTCGAGGAATTATATAAAATATTATCAAAATTCAGAGGATCAATCAACACGAAAACTACATAGAACTCCTGATGTGTATGCAGGGCCGGGTCTAGGGGCATAGGCGGCCGCCTAGGGCCTCTGATTTACGGAGGCCTCCGATCGAAATTTCTTTCAAATTTGATAATTATTAAAATTGCTATGGTTAAAAATTATTTAGACTTAGATTTATAACAAAATGCAGTGGTAGATTCAATGGTAAAAATATAGTGGAGTTGTTTGAGAGGGTGAGATGCAATTCTTGATTTGTATTTTTTTGTTCTCGTTTTCTTTTATTACTGATTTTCTTTCTTATTATTATATAAAGTTCGTTTCTCTTCATTTTTTATATATGTTTTATTTTTATTTTTATTTTTATTATTATGATTATTACTATTATATAATTTTAATAATTATTTTTTTATAATCTTAATTTTTTTCCTTAAACCAAAATATTAATATATATCCAATCTAAACTGACTAATATATATATTGATTTACTTGTTACAATATATTTAGGACACAATTAATTTTCACTAATTTACTTATACTATTGAGTTAATTACATAACAACATATATCGATCAAATTTTTTATGGTGAGTATTTTTACAAATTCAAAATGAAAATTATAATCTAGTAGGACAATAATTCATAAGAAGGACCACTGCAAACCATTTCTTATTCTTTTTTTAAGTAAAGGTTGGGTTACAGGCTAAGATCGGAATGCAAAGATCCTAACTAGGTTGGCATCTTCACAAAACCAAACAAAAACCTAGACCCGAATTTTATTAAAATGAGGAAAAAATACAGGAGAAAAATTAAGAGAAACGAAATTGTTCTAAACAATACATATCATCAGAAATAAATCTATTGCAAAAAGCGGGTGCAGAATTCCACCAAACAATATGATCTGTTGTGACGCCAAATTTAGCCAATGCATCAGCCATTCTATTTCCTTCGCGAAAAATATGAGTAACATTTAGATCCATAAAAGAACAATGTCGGAGACAAGTAATCCAATCCTGTCGCAACGCCCATGGAACAACTAAAGAGCGCTTCCTAAGCAAATTTACCACATAAACAGAGTCGCATTCCACCCATAATTTGTGCCATCCTTTTTCCCAAGCAATCTGAATAGCAAAAATAACGGCTTTCAATTCGGAAATATGCGCAGAAGGGGTATCCACTCGAAACGCAAAACAACCCCGAGCAAATCCTCGAGTAGTGCGAAACACCCCCCCTACTCCCCCCATTCCTGTATTAATATTTGCAGAACCATCTGTGTTAACTTTGAGCCATCCCGGTGGAGGACGAACCCAAGTAACACTCACTATATTAGGAGCTCGAGGGGGTCTAAGGGGAATGTGTAACTGCTTAAGAACACGAAGCTCATCAACATTGTTTTTCATATGACCTTTATTACCAATACCGCCTTCACGAATCATAATCCAAAGCCTACGAAGCACAAGATGAATTGATGGTGTTTCATTCTCAAATATCGCTTTATTTCTAGTGTACCACAAAATCCAAATCAAACTAACAACTCCAATTGACCATAACAAACCCACTTGAGAACTGAAGCTATGATTTAAACAATTCAAGATAAGAGTAACTAGAGAATCCGTCAATATGATATGTTTACCAAAAAGAGAGCCCAACGCTCTCCAAGCAGTTTGAGAAAAGGGACAATGAACCAGAATATGTTCAATTGATTCCGATGCCGCTTTGCATAACATACAATGGGAAATAATAGGTATGCCACGCTTCTGCAATTGGTCATGCGTGGGCATGTAACCCAATAAAGCCCTCCAGCAAACGATCGAACGAGAAGGAGGAATGACTTCAGACCAGATAAACTTGCACCATTGAACCTTTGCTGCATTATTACCTAATGAAAAATAGAAATCCTTGACAGTAAAAATACCTGAAGAAGAATATGTCCAGACGCAGAAATCCTCATCATCACCGCCACGCCTAATCTCCATAATATGTTGTTGTAAAACCTGTGGAAGCTGCTGCAGATTTATCCATGAATCTCCATCAAGATATTCCTCAATGCTATTAAATCGAGTACGTTGGATATTACGGGGCAGATTTAATTGTTCACCCACCGAGGGCTTAATCCACAATTCACTCCAGAAATTCAGCTTTGAATTATTACCTATCCACCAATGAGATTGATCCCTAAGAATATAGTAGACCTCTCGGATTGATGGCCAAATCGAAGAATTAGAAATTACAGCTTTCGGGAGCCCAGAAAGCGTAAGAAAACGATGATTTAAAAGAATTGAAACTAAAGAGCTCCCAGTAAGTAATTCCCACGCCATCTTGCCAAGAAGAGCCTTATTAAATCGAAGCAAATCTTTTATGCCTAGACCTCCATTCTCAATTGGACTACAACAAACTTTCCACAGAATAGTAACAAGTTTTCTTGTGTCAATACAGCCAGTCCACAGAAATTTCCTAATACGATTATTCACCCTTTTTAAAAGTGCCATTGGCCACTTGTAAATAATGAAGGAATGAACAAAAGCCCCTGTCAACACTGACTTGATCAAAGTTAACCGACCCGCAAATGAAAGAGAAGTTCCTTTCCATTTACGAAAATTAGCCAGGAACCTATCCGCAAGAGGCTGTAAATGGCAACGCCTAGGAGCTCCGATAAAAAAGTGGGACGCCAAGATAAGAGAAAGGCAACCCCTGCAGCCGAATGCCAATTAAATTCGCCAAAAAAGCAGCACGTTGGGCTGAAGTATGCTTTCCAAAATACACAGCCGACTTTCCCCAATTAACAATCTGCCCTGAAAGAATACCGTAAAACTCAAAAAATTTTTTAATAGTGTGCATATTCCGGACGGTAGCTTTGCCAAAAAGCAATATATCATCAGCATATAACAGATGTGAAGGAAAACAAACCCCACGGGCAAACAACATGTTATCAAACTCACCACTTGCTTCTAATTTAGTGATCCAACGCTTAAGAATTCCTCAGCAAAACCAAATAAAATAGGAGATAGAGGATCTCCTTGACGAACCCCACATGAGCAACTAAAATAGCCCCGAGAATGGCCCCCAACAAGAATCGAGGCTCGAGAAGAAGAAAGGATATTAAGGATCCAGTCTCTAAACTGCAATGAAAAACCGAAAGCATCTAAGACTGCAAGCAAAAAACTCCAATCCAGTGTATCAAACGCCTTTTGAATGTCAATTTTCAAAGCCATATTACCGCCAAAACAATGTTTGTCTAAAGAATTAATCCCTTCTGAAGCTGCAGAAATACAGTGGTGGATACTTCGATTTTTAATAAACCCGAACTGGTTTTCAGAAACAATGCGAGAAGCAATAATTGCAAGTCTGTCTGCGAGAATTTTAGAAATAATTTTAAAACTAAAATTATTCATAACAATTGGTCGATACTGATCTACTCGGCTGGCACCCTCGACTTTAGGAATTAAAACCATGAGATTAGAATTCATACCAGGAAGAATATGACCGTTGTTAAAAAAACTTTTAACCATATTATAGACATCAGAACCAACAATGTCCCAAAAATTTTGAAAAAAAACCCTGTGAAACCATCAGGCCCAGGTGCACTGTCTTTATCCATACTAAAAACTGAAATTCGAATTTCCTCATTTGAAGGACATCTCGCCAAAGCAATATTGTCTTCTGTTGTGACAGAATGGGGCATAACATCCGCAACTACTCCTAAATCCACTGAAGTGCTACGACTAGTAAAAAGTTGGGAGAAATAATTCACCACATGTGAAGAAATAGCTTCCATTGAGTTCGTAATTTCTCCATTAATTTCCATAACATCAATTCCAACCCGCAATTTTTTTATAGCAGCAACGCGGTGGAAGAAAGAGGTGTTTCGATCCCCATCTTTTAACCATTTAACCCTGCTCCGCTCTTTATAGAAAGATTCTTTCCTCTGAAGCTCTAATTCAAGGCTAGCGTGAGCTAAAAGCTCTTGCTCATGGAGATCTGACTGGAATCCCACATCTTCAAGCTGATGTTGAACCGCAGCTAATTTCTCACTTGCAACACGAATATTTTCATCAAGCAACCCAAAAACATTACGATTCCAAATTCTAAGAATGGGACATAAGGTACGCAATTTATGGCATAGAAGTTGCGCAGGAGGTAACGAGGTTTGTGCATCAGCCCAATGCTGAGAAATTACCCCATGTAGAAGAGGATGAGTAACCCACATAGAAAGGAATCGGAAGCGAGAAATGAGGATCACCACGAGAACAGGAAAATAAAAGAGGATTGTGATCCGATAAATGTCGCGGAAGTGCAACATAAGAAATTGAATCCCAAAAATCCATAAAACCTGCCGAGACCATTGATCGATCCAAACGGCACTCAACCCTTGCAGAACCTAATCTACCATTACACCAAGTGTACTTTGCACCAACTGTATCGATATTAAAAAACCCGCACATGTCAATGAATGACCGAAAATCAACACAAGACGAACTAACCGGTAAGGCACCTGTCTTCTCATGTGCTCCGACGATTGCATTAAAATCTCCTATAATTAACCAACTATTTGGAGATGAATCGCAAAGGCCAATAACATCTGACCAAAGAGATAAACGATGAGAAATTAAATTGCTGGCATAGACGAAGGTCAGACGCTGCACAGAACCCGAAATACTATAATCCACTGTGATATGCTGCTCATGCTCACGAATAATGGTGACCTGATGAGAGATTCTTGCAAATAGCCACAAAGAGGGAAAGTTTCCAACATTCCTGGCAATCAACTTCAACCCCAGACTACTCCAAAGTCTAGTCGGAATAATATCGAACTGAACCATTGGCTCAGCAATACAAACGAAATCAGGTTTATTTTGTGAACAATAAAGAGTAAGAGCTCGCTGTGTACTAGGGTTATTCAAACCCCGATAATTCCAATAAAGGAAAATCATGGATAATATCTTCCCGGTTTCTTGCGCTCTCTTTTAGGGCGCATTGATTTAGAGGAATTAATCTCAATTGACCGATGATTTAAATCCGAAGAAACAACCTCATCTTCATCTGCCCATGAAACACGCTTTGAATTCTGAAATTCTGAGTTTGAAGGTGATAACTCTGAAATAATAATTTCATTGTTTGTGCTCCCATCCATGTTGGATAAAAGATCAAATCTATTAGGAGATAAAATGTCAGCTTTCTGTGACGAGTCTGGAAAAACAATACTCACCGGACGAGGGACATTAACATTATAACGTTTACTAATTGGTGGTAACCAGTTGGTTATCGTTTTAATACCACTTCCCATCCCAGCTTCATCCTCCAAATCAGATGATAAAGAGCTATTAATTTCTTCAACAATAACGTATTCTCCTGAAACATGGTCACGGACTCCTTGAGGTACCGACTGTTTAAGGGCATCAGTAATATTTTTAAGAATACCAGAGACAGGAATGTCATCATTACTTTGATCACGAACTTTTTTCCAAATTTTAATGTTGTCCGGTTCTCCTGAATTATTCCTAGGAGTATTAGATTTTTGTCCATCAAAAGTATCTGATTCCGATTTAGATTGAGCCGTGGAACGTTTACGGGACGCAATTAAGCGTTTAAATTTTGACGTAATAGAGACTACGGTTGTATCATTCTGATTTGAAACGTTATTATCAGAGATTTGTTTGCATTGATATGCAACATGCCCTATAGTCGAACATTGTTTACAAAATTTTGGCAAATCTTCGTATACAACCTGAATCCATAGTTTTTTGCCATCTCTTTCAATCCCAACCTGTGTCTGTAATTTACTCGCCATATCAACATCCAGCAATATCCTAGCAAAATGTCCATAATCTCCTTCTAAAGTAGCTCGATCAATTTTAATAAGACCACCAAAACAACGAGCAATGTCCGAGAGGATCACAGGGTCCCAGTAAACCTAAGGAAGATTGTAAAGTCTTACCCATATCTGAGCAGTAGTTGTTTTTTGAGATAACGGGTCAAAATCTGGGGTCCATGGTTGAATGCGGAAAACTCCTGGTTTGAGTCCAATGATTCCACGACTGCGAACCAGTTGTTTAGCTTCTTCAGAGGTAAGTAAAACATGATAAAAACCCTTTCCTAAATAGATCAAACGCCATGGGACAAAAATTCCCCATGCTTTCGTTAGATTTGAACGAAGATCATCAAGTTTCCATGGTGTTTCTCCTTTATTCAAGTTTAATCGTCCAATTAAAGAGTGATTACATAACTGTATCCGTTTTTCAAAAGCCTTCTGATTAATCTTCACAGACTTGTATTCCCCATCATCAGAAATCACAGCTTCAGAGACCGGAGGGACAAGTGAAGATGAAGCAACCACAGAAGCAAAAGATTTATGATTCATAACAGAACTAGAACGTTTTTTATAATCAGCAAACATTTTTCCAATTCTATGATCAACTACAGGTCGAAGAACGGGTGAAACCGGCCCAGCCATGGTGGCCGGGACGGCGAGGGAAAACTTCGATCTTAATATCAGATTTAAATAAATCTAAAGTCAGATATGTTGTTTGAATTGCAATCACACAACAACAAGAAGATGATCTTTACTTTCTTCCTGTTTTTCTCAAACCAGTAATACACATATATGTCGACATAACAGATCCGCGAGCGAACCGGCGACAGTACAGATCCGCGAACCACAGAGATCCGAAACAGCGGCAGGAGGAACGTCAGCGAAGAGAGGAAGGGGGCGGCAGCGGAGAAGATCCAAAACCCAAACCGACCGGCGACGGAACAGATCCGATACAACAGCAGACGGCGGCACTGCGACGGAGCTGGCGAAAGGCAACGAGTCGATGGTAGTGAGCGGACGACGACGAAGACGGCGGCTGACACAGATCGGCGACGGACCGGTGGTTCGAGGGATGACGCGACACTGCAAAGTCCAACGGCGGTTTCAGATCGGCAAAGGTCGTGTATTTCTTTTGGTCAATTCTTCTAATTTGCTTCCTGAACAAGGTTTTTCTTTTTTTTCCCCATTTCTTATTCTTAAAAATAATATATGTATTTTTTGTGGTTCTATATGGGTTGGGCTCGGTATTTGAGTTTTATGACGTGATTTATTTAAAAATGAATTTTTTTTTTTGTAATATAACATATTGAGTTAATTACGTAACAACTTATACAGATCAATTTTTTTATGCTGAGTATTTTTACAAATTCAAAATGAAAATTATAATCTAGTAGGACAATAATTCATAAGAATGCCCAAATGTTTATGGACTGGCTCTGAGCATAGGCCAGGAGTGCGACCGCCTAGGGCCTGAGCTAAAAGGGACCCAAATTGTTTTTTACTGTAAATATAATAATTTTTTTAAATGTAGTTATAATACTCATTCATACCTAGAAAATTACTAAATAATATGAGATTTTAGATCTAAAATAGGCCAAATTCTATTTTAAATTTTTAAGTATAATGTTTTTTTATATCAAGAGCTTCTTTATCTCTTTTTTTCGCCTAAAGCCCATAAAAATGTTAGAACCGAACTTTTAAAATACTGAAGCCGGCCGTGTATGTGTAGCTTTTAATTTATTATTTCCATCATGTTCAATCTTGATCTTCATTTAGGTAGTGAAGATTCATTCAACCTTTAATTGAAATATTATAGTCAAACTAACTATGAGCTTGTGAATTCCATGAATTATTGTTTTAAGGCTTAATACATTTATAATATATGTATTTAGAAAAGTCAACTATTCTTTTATACTTCAACAAAACTTTGTATTTATCCTTTGACATTATTTAAAGAGATGTTATTGACTAATTATAATCTAATTAGTCACATGAATAATCTATTCGTTTTACTTGAACTTGCTTATATCAATTGATTAGCTTTACAAAATAGCTTAAAGTATATACAATCTAGAATTTTTTGTTCTGCCATGTAAACTTTAAAAAATCAATATATCATTTTAAACAAATTTAGAGAATATATATGAAATTTTCAAAATATAAAAGATAGATAATTTTTTTTAAACAGGTATAAAGTGCTAAAAATGTAGTAAGCTTTGTTTTAAAGGCTAATTATTGATATGGTCCATTTAACACATTAACATATTTGATACACTTCTCTTCCATTTATCACTTTAAACAAGTTTTAAAAGCTAACGAGACACATTATAAATTTAAGGGTAAATTAATTTTATGCCAAGTTTAGGGCACCCAGGTGTATTAAGTCTATTAAAAATAACAAAAAATATTTAACCATAACTATTCAAACTAAGATCGGAATGAGAATGTTTTAGATTTATAATATTTATTGTCATTAAAATTATAGCGCATATTATTCCCGTTTCAACAATAGTTTATTCTGTAACAAAAAAAAAAATAGTTTATTCTTTCCAAAACTGAATACGAAGGACGAAAACGAAAAGAAATTATAAAGTTGTTTGCTGCATTTGGAAAACTTTGTTACTTTTCTTTACACTCGTAAGTGTATTTATATATAATGGATTAAAATACATATGTATTTTTAGGATATGTTCCTAGGATTACAACACTTGTGTATTTATTTATTTAAATCTGTGTTTCGTTGATTCAGAGTATTTTGGAGCCCCTAGATTCTACCTGCTCTATGTTTTTTTAGCTTAGGGACGGTTTTGTTAGTCCCGAACTTATTCAAAGTGATATAATTAACTTTTTAAATTCACGTGTCAAAACATAATTTGATTTAGACAAATTGAAATATATATATCATTTTAAACAAGTTTAGAATGTCAATAGATCGTTGTAAGCAAGTTTAGAGATCCAATATGTCACTTTAAACAAGGTGGCTAATAGATCAATATACACAAGTTCAGAGGACTAACGAGACATTTTGTAAATTTAAGAGCTCAGTCAAGTTTTTGAGCCAAATTGATGTATTAAGTAGGGCTGGGCACAGTTCGGTCCAAGTCGAGGATTCATGAATCTCCAGTATTTGATTGAAATTCGGAGATTAATAAAAGGAAATCTCCAGGATTGGATTGAAAGAATAAATCTCCAAAATTGAATTGCCTCAAAATTTCAGTCCAGTCCAGTTTGGGGATTCGGAGATTCGGTTCCGGTCCAATCCAATATAATTTTTAAGTGATTCGGATAAATATCTAATAGTTTAAGTCCTAAAAAATAAACTAAAAATTTAATTTACAAGATAATAAAATATAAAATTTTATTATCTTACATAACTTGAAATAAATGATATTCTTTTAGGAAGTAAACAACATTCATTAAAAGTTACAGTAGACAACAAGGCTAAAAAAACCCACAAAATCAAAGTATTAAAAGTTACGGTAGACAACAAGGCTAAAAAAACCCACAAAATCAAAGTTACAAATTAACAAATCCATAAAAACAAACAACCTTTAATTCAAAAAAGACAACACTTCATTAGCACAAAACGTCTTAAACCCAGGTTTCTCAACAGTTCTAAAGGGCATTTCATCTATCACAATCATTTTAACCAAATCTTTTTTACAGGATCCGCGCCCAGCCCTAGTATTAAGCATTTTTTGTTATGAATCTAAATTTAATAAATATAAAATTTAATTAATTCTTCACTTGATTAAGAAAACCCAAATAAAGGTCAAACGTGATCCTCCGTGAAAGATTAAGAAAGTAGCCTATCAAATCAATGGTTTGGGATGTGAGATAATTTCATAAATTTCAGGGCGAGCGAAATGGGAACAGCCGTGAAAACAGGGTTGTGGGCCAATAGTAGCTTGGCATCGGGAATCAATGGATTTTTCCAACAGCCGAAAGTTGGGACAATTTGCAGCGAATATAGCCGATAGCAACTATATTATTGTTAGAGTAAAGTATAAAAAAAAAACTATATTATTTAACATTTTTTGCAGACACAATCCCAAAACTTGCAAACAAAATTCTCTGATTTGTATAGTTTGTAAATTCACATATTCCATTCAAAATTGCTATAGTGGGCGATTTGATGTAATTAAAAAACATGATTTTGTAAATTACCCTATATAAAGGGGTTGACTTTGTAAATTAATTAAATCCTAAATATTTTTGGGAAAAGTAAAAAAATGTATGTTGTTTCCCAATTTGAAAATAGAGGCACTGGTTTAAAAATTTGCAAATAAAAGCTTGTTGTATGCTTTATTTATATATATATATATAATAAAATATTTTAAATTGCACTATTAAGTTCTGATTATGACCAAGAACATTTTTATTTTAAAAAATATATATATATTTACATATCGACAAAACATAGTTCCCTAAAAATACAGCCCCCTAAATCAAAATCATAAATAATATGGTGGATGTTTTTTTTTGTTTTTTTTTTTGTATTTTTTTTTTTTTTTTTTGCTAATTTGATTATGAACAAAATCGTGCTTAAGTTCATTTTATATGGCTCCAATTTGATTTGGAGGTCTGTGTTAAGTTAATATATAAATATATTTTTTTATAAAAAATGTTCTTGATTATAATGAGAATTTAACAGTGTAATGTAAAATAGGGTAAGTAAAAAAAAAATCATGTGCTTTCACGTTTTGTTAAATATGTACCAATGGAAATTTTTTTTTTTCCAAATAGGGAGTGAGGTTTTTCTTTGCAGCCGGAAAATGATTGAGGTTTTTCGCTTTGCTAAAAACAATAACCTCAAAATTAAAATGATCGTTAATGACCTCAAAGTTAAAAAATTCAAAGACTTGATGATATTCTAAAAAACTTTAATTCTTCAACTTTTTAATTTTGAGGTCATTTAGATTTTTTTTGGTGACTAGAGAAAAAATGAGTGATTAGAGAGAGAAATCTCCGAAAATGATGATTTTGGAAAAATAAAAATTTGGTTTCATAGTAAATGTGGTACTAACCAACTTTAATTATTGGAATTTTCCATTTTGATATCGTTAACGGTTATTTTTATAGTGTCAAACTAATATCCTCGTTTTTAGTACAACGAAAATTTCAGTTTTCGTTTAGAAAAAAAAAATTCCACAAGTACCTGTTTGACAGCATGTGAAAAAGCATATTGTTTCTTTTTTACTTTACATTTTAAAATATTTTGTTTAAACATACCATAATCTTTTGTTTGTAAACTTTTAAACCATATGCATGTATTTGCAAATACAACGAGCCACGCGCATTTTTTTTTTGTACTTTGCACGTTATTTTTTGAAAAAAAAAATTGACTCACAAATTTTTTAATTGCACACTTCACAAATTGCAAACTCATGTTTGCAAGTTCTTAAGCCACGAGACTCTGTTTACAAACCGGCAAACCACATGTTTTTTTACTCTACCCTTAGAGAGGAGTTGTGATAGAGGTTGACTTTGTAAATTAATTAAACCACAAATATGTTTCGAAAAAAAAATGACTCACAAATCTTTTAATTATAAACTGCACAAACTGTATACCCATATTTGAAGTTTTTAAAACACGAGGCTGTGTTTGTAAACTAGCAAACAGGGGCGGATACAAGGAGGGGTCAATTCCGTCGGAACCACCATGGCCATGGGTAGTTCTGGCCTCCTTGTCTCCACAAAATTTAAGGATACGGGCTGCTAAATTGGTGATTTGACTAAACTTTGATTGAGGTATTTGATGAATTTGGCATTTGACCTAGAACTTTGATTTGGTATTTGATAAATTGGTGATTTGACCTAGAATTTTGATTGGGGATTTGATAAATTAAGGATTTTTATATGATTAATACAAAATTAACTCATTAAGGTTGTATTTAATTAAGTTCGGAATGGTTAATTAACTCATTGGGTTTGTATTTAATTACAAAATTCAACTAGATTAATATAGGATAGACGATAAATTTCTCAGAGTTTGTTAAAAACGATTCAATCTTACTTTTGTAGTCCAAATCTACCTTAATTTTGAGAAGTTTTACATTGATACATAAAAATTGGTTCTAGCCACTAAGATGATAACACGCATATATTCGGAAAAAAATTGAGTAAGTTTGATTTAATAAAAAAAAATACGAATGCAAATGTAAAATTGACCCCCCAACAGGTCGATGAAAACAAAAGTGTTTATTTATTTTTACTTTTCCCTTTTAATTATGCATTATTCAGTTTTGGTTTATAATTAAACAAATAGTTTTGAGAATTAATGAGAATGATATTATAGATCAATCTGGTACTGAAAACCTTATTTAGCAAACTATTCTACTACAGTATGCCCAAATGAATTGACGATTATTTATTGCAATAAAAGGCAAAATATTAGCAGCCCTTCACGTTCCAATCCCATCTATTTGGATGCATGAATTGTCACTTCAATTTATGTCCGACTTGTCATTCATTCTTCATCTTTCATTTTCTTCAAACATATCAATGCCGATTTAACTAATCACTAATTGCCTCTTAACAATGCCAATTAGACTAAACACTAAGGGCTAATTACAAATCTGATCCAACTAAAGGACCCCATTTACATATTTAACCCACCGTACTTCTATTTTACCAAATTAGACACTTTCACCCATTTTGGACAAAATGACCCTTAGTTGTTTCTGATCGATCATCCTCCTCTTCCACTGCTTCGTCTTCGTCTTCCTCACTGCTTCGTCTTCCGCTGCTTCGTCTTCATCTTGCATCTTTCATCTTTCTTCTTCTTCTTCTTCTTCTTCTTCTTCTTCTTCTTCTTCGTTTCAACTTCTTCTTCGGTTCATCTTCTTCAATTTCTGATACCAATCATTATCGATTTTTGAGATTATTGACGTATTATGTTCAATTTCCCATAGAAATGGTATATTTTTAGTTTATACGCTTGCTTTTCTCGTTGGTCTTGCCTCTTTCTTCATCTGTAATGGTATCGTTTCAATTTCCTCTATTTTCCACAATTTTTCTCAATTTTCTTCCATTGCTGTCGCATTTGTGACAAAATTTGTCGCATTTCGTCACAAATGCGACAAGAGTTGTCGCATTTACGTCGAATGCGACAACAGTTGTCACATTTGCGACGAAATGCGACAACTCTTGTCGCATTTGTGAAAAATATTGGAATGGAGGAGGAAAATATTGGAATGGTTAGTTATTTGCAAATATTCTTATATTCTATCTAAAGAATATAAGACAATTTCCATACAGGTTATTCTTCCTGGTATGGACTTCAGCATATCAGGATAGAATGTAAGAATAACCTGTATGGAAAACAAATAAATCTATCAAGATGGAGACAAATCTGGTTCAAATCTTCGAAGCTAACTTGTTAACATGGTCGCATATTACGATTCAAAATCTTCACAATGTCACATTGGATCAATGCATTTAAGTTGGATATTGCAGGTTTTGAGGTTTCAAAGTTGAATTTATTTGCAACAAAGAGTAAATAAACTCCATCATCAGCATTTGATTCCTAGAATTATTATAAACTCCTTCGCCAATGGAAACAGATGGAAACAATACGAAAAAGACGGGTGAGTTAAGGAGTCTTGATTCATTGTTTTGCGTTAGTTTTAGATTGAGTCTACATTGTTAGAGCTTGGAAATTTCAGACACATAAATTAGAGAAAAAGTGAAACAAAGTATATCAATGTTCTGTAATTTTTCAAGTTATATTAGAATACATAATTTGATCAATTTGATAATTAATCAGTATAAAACAAATAAATCTATCAAGATGGAGACAAGTCGGGTTCAATCTTTGCAACAGTGACTGTAATATCATCGTATTAGCCTCCTCCATTTCAGCAATTTCTGAAGCTAACTTGTTAACAAATGCGAAAGAAGAAGAAGAAGAAGCAGCGGAAGAAGAAGAAGAAGAAGAAGAACAAGAACAAGAAGAAGAAGAACAAGAAGAAGAAGAAGAAGAACAAGAAGAAGAAGACGATGACGACGACGAAGAAGAAGAAGAAGAAGAAGAAGAAGCGGCAGAAGAAGCGGAAGAAGAGAAAGAAGAAGAAGCGGAAGAAGAAGAAGAACAAGAAGAAGAAGAAGAAGAAGAAGAAGCGGAAGAAGAAGAAGAAGAAGAAGAAGAAGAAGAAGCGGAAGAAGAACAAGAACAAGAAGAAGAAGAAGAAGAAGAAGCGGCAGAAGAACAAGAAGAAGAAGAAGAAGCAGCGGAAGAAGAAGAAGAAGAAGCAGCGGAAGAAGAAGAAGAAGCGGCAGAAGAAGAAGAAGAAGAAGCGGAAGAAGCGGAAGAAGAAGAAGAAGAAGAAGCGGCAGAAGAAGAAGAAGAAGAAGAAGAAGAAGAAGCAGCGGAAGAAGAAGCAGCGGAAGAAGCAGTGAGGAAGACGAAGACGAAACAGTGGAAGAGGAGGATGATCGATCAGAAACAACTAAGGGTCATTTTGTCCAAAATGGGTGAAAGTGTCTAATTTGGTAAAATGAAAGTAAGGTGGGTTAAATATGTAAATGAGGTCCTTTAGTTGGGTTAGATTTGTAATTAGCCCAAACACTAATTGGCTTAAATTAATTACTTTTAAAAGGTGCAAAAATAAGTCTTGTAGAGACATTCATAATTCATCCAACTTTTTTTTTTAAAAAAAAATTATTAAAATCATTACAATAAGTGCAAATGAGACCGTAAAACGACTAAAGTTTTGTTCGTTAGATATTTTAATGAAAATAATTGTCCATTTCTCATATCTGCAGAACATTTTTATAAATATGCAATTAAAAATATGTCTGTATTGGAATTCTCAAGAATTGCTCACCAATTTAACAAACATTTACAAGTAACAAATCTGATATGATTCATAGAAAAAAAGGATTGGTATTACAATAAAATCTATGCTTTCAACTACACAAGAATGTTTTTTTACTGCCACAGAACACAAACTAACTTGTAAGTTGTATTTGGTACATTGTTCATATTCATACATTGCTGTCGGAGCGAGAAGAACCTCCGCGACTGCTTAGATTTACAACTTGAAAGCATTTCAGTCGCCTAACCTGATTGATGCCCAGAGAGAAATTGCATCAGTTCCAGTTCCCAGGCGATCCCAATTACATTCATTCATTCTAAAAAAACAATGCCTTGCTCAAGTTATCAATTTGAGCAAGCCGTGATGACCAAACCAGTACTCCAATTAATCAAAGAAACCCATGCTTGAACAATGAGACCCTATGCAATATCGAAAAGTTTTTTCTATGTGCAAACTCAAAAGGTATGCCGGTCTCACTCTCAAGAACCCTCAGGATTATCATTCAAATAAAATGTTCGTTAACACATGCATCGACACGCTGAAGAGAAAGAGAGATTGACCTTCCAGCGGCTTTTATGACCAATACTGTTAAGTATTGCATCCAATCTCCTTATTATTTGCCTAAAAGTTGGCCTCTTAGCCGGATTTTCATGCCAACACTCCTGAATCAATCTGTCACAAAGAAACAAAATAATCATGAGGACTTGGAAGACTGCCAAGCAATTTCATTCTCAATAAAAGACCAAGTACAAGATCAGACGGGGTTCGTGGTAGGAAAATTTGGCAAACCCGACCTCGAATTTATTTTAATGGGTTATAGGCTTCCGAGTTACTGGTTTAAAGCTTAGGGTACTGATCAGGAGAATGAGAAGAGCATAACTATTCAGAAATTATAGCTTTTAGCATCAGAAGATCAGCCTAAGCTCAACTCTAAATAAAAACTATAAGCTTATGATCAGTGTTAGGTTTGTTCTTTTGAGCACCACAATGGACATTTAATAATGGAAGGTAACAGAATGACTCAAATGAAAATACACTGCTGAGATAGACAGAAGATTTACTCTTTAAGTCCATGTCCATAGTGTTTTGCTGGAGCTTTGAATGGTGGCCGCTCTTTTTCTGCATATAATTTCGTTACTTCAAGTTCTTGCTTCACAGAAAACGGCGGGCAGCCTTCAATCATCTGACACAATGCATGTCACAAAAAAGGCCATCAGTAAAAGTGTGAAAACTATGAACGTATGCAAGGATATAGAACATGTTTCATGCATGTTTTTCTTGGTAAGTAATATTCTGCTATTGTGTCAGAAACACTAAAAACGAATTCACTTACCTCCTGCAAAATTAAAGCGAAGGAAAAGACATCAACTTTGGTGTCGTATTCTTCATTTTTGAAAACCTCGGGGGCCATATATCGACCTATAAATGACAATAAAAAGAAAATTTAGTTTCATGATTTATACCACATCATACAGATATCATGAGTTAATGAAAGTAAACACTGGTGTGCTGCATATATAGAAAAGTAACAAGATACAACTAAGAAGACCATCAGGACTTACATGAAGTGTCTTGACACGTCAAAGGCTTGTCTTCTTTAACTGTAAGAAGCCTACTAACTCCAAAATCTGCAACTTTGAGATGTCCAGAATCATCCCGCAATATATTTCTGTTAGGTCGCCCATAAGCAACATAAAAATGTGCTGACAATTTCAGAAAATTAAGGAAGCCAATGAATTTTTACTGAAACTTCAATTTAGTCTCAGTATAGATAAAAGCACAAATCACACAAAAGAAATCAAACCTAAACAAGAGAACTTACGATGGCTCAAGATCACGATGAATTATAGGTGGTTTATTCTCATGCAAATAATTCAGCCCCCTGCAGAACACTCGAAGAGTTAAGATCTTTCAGGATAGTCTAAAACAAAAGTAACAATACAATATAAAAATCATCCAGGTTCATGAACTGATCATCCACAACAGACATAATGATCATTGTACCATACAACTGGAGCATAAGATCCTTCTGGAACATATTCAGTTCCAATTCCATCAACTAATTATGTCAACACTCAATAACGATTTCTATATCCTCCATGTCAAGTTATGCCAAGAGTTTATAGTCCAAGTTTTTGTTTTTAGAAAAGGAAAAAGAAGGGGAAAATAGGTAATTAAACTGCATCTTAATTGAATTCTACCAATTCATTCACCAATATAGCATCAGCAACTACAAGTTTTATGTTGATCAATTTCACAACCTAACAGCACTAGCCCTCAGAATATAGGAACTACTTGGAGAGAGGATGAAGGAGCAACAAAAGTAACAGCAAAACAAACCTTGCAATATCAAGTGCAAATCTCACAGCTTTTCCTGGTCTTAGTGCTCCTTTTACTTTCAAGTATGCACAAAGATCTCCCTGTAACATTAGCAGGGAAGAATTATTTTCAACACTAAAATTTACTTGACAAGCTTCAACTAACTTCAAAAAGTATATCTACGCCCAATGTTCTATTAAAATAGCAAGACAGAAAATGCCGATGCAACATAATTTAACAGAATATTTCATGTTTATCACTAATTGGAAAGAGTACAATGCAATGATAATCTTCAACCAGAATTACATGGCATCCATTGTTCAACAAGATAAATAAAAATTAGAGATTAAGAAACAAATTTCCTATCCCGCAATTTGCAAATATTTACACAAGGCAGAAGCTAATGCCATTAAATACATTTAAAAAATCATTGCCATCCAGATCTTAAAGAAAACGAAAGGTAGTGAACAACTACACTTCAATGAAATAACTGAGACAATCAGATTGATCACCATAAATTAAAAAATGTAAGAATGGAAATGTTTATAACAAACAAGACTATACACAGCACATTAACTGGTCATGAAGTTACAACTGCCATAAAAAAAAAGACTAAATGTAAACAGCTAACAGTGACTTCATTGCTCCAAAACGCAAAAATACCTTGGGTAAATATTCTGTCACAATCATCATAGGACTACTCTGGGTAACAGCACCCAGAAATTGGACCACATTTGGATGCCGGATCTTCTGAAGCAATGCAAGCTCATCTCTGAATGCTCTCCTGTAACATTATTGAAATTAACTACAATTGTAAAAGTACAGATAGTTAAAATTCCAGTAGGAAAAAAAATAGTTGAAGGATAACACTCACACTTTATCCTCATCCGAACCAAGCCTTTTAACAGCAACTTGAATTCCACGCCATGATGCCATGCGAAAGGTTCCCTGTACAAATTATATGCATTTGTATCAATAATCAAGGTAGTCAACAGTACTAGAAAGCGAAGGTAGCACAGTTCATTGAACTAAAGGTCTTTGCATAAGTGAGGATTGATTAAACTGTAAGCCAACAACCCTCTATTTCTTTAAAAGGTGGAAGAAAGATAGTAAAGGAGAAGTTTTAAATAATGACAGAACGAGAGAAAAGAAAATGAGTGAAAGCTTCTACTTATGGTGCAAGATGATAAGACTTGAAGATCTTCCCACTCAAACCCCTTTTGCCAAAAACTTAAGGTCATTTTGGCAGTTATTAATCAGGTAAACTTAATGTTTTACAAGTTGCTACTGAGACACTTTCGGTAAAAACTTCATGAATTGCAAAATAACTTATTTTAAATAAGTACAGTCAGAATCCACAAAACTACAGAGGCATAACCAATGGATATATGAAGCCCTACAGATGGATTTACTAAAGGCAATGTGATGATACAAGTATCAATCAGTAAGTATGCAAAATACTAATATAGATATCAGTCTTGATCACATGCACCTTAATGAGCATGCAGAATTTGCTCATTCACCGTTAGATCTAGACTTATTAGAATCCTAAAGTGGAGATTCAAAGCATCCTGAGGTTTAGATTTAATAAGCCTATATCTAACGGTGAATGAGCAAATTCACTTGCTCATTAAGGTGCATGTGAAAATTCCTGATATAGATGTACAAGTTATTAGATTTGATGTTCTGCAAACATCTCCATGCAACTAAAAGTTCTCAATCTGTCCTCAACTAATCCCTTCTCTGTCATTCAACATAATGTATCATAGCCATAGAAATCAGAAAGAGAATATGAATATGACTTATTCCTCCAAATTCAAGGTCTTGATCCAAATAATGACAACTTATTTGTTTGTCCTATTGACCAGAATTCTGGTTGGATTCCTATTTCTTTCTTGTGGTAAATATGGATTCAAGGTTCCAGTAGAGGATTGAAAAAAAATTATGTTCTTTGAAACCGTTCTATAGAAGCAGAAATATTTTGATGATGATGTATCTATAAGAGAACACATAAATTTAAAACACTAGGACTCCTGACACTTAATGGGGACAATTGTCTTATAGTCTCATTAATGCTAGATTTTATGTGGCTGTCATAATCACAATCATTGGAAAACCACCACCACTTAGCCAAGAGCCAATGCTGTGACCTCTGCCATCATCATCACTGGCAAAATCGCTGGTGATAAAATACCATAACACTCAAATTCAGATATAATTATTCTGAAAATGAAAGATATAAGAATTTGAAATCAGCCTTTCAAAGCCTTATATTTAAGAATCCTGGCACATGAAATTTCACTCATTTGCACATCCTCACAAGCGAATAAACATTAAGCACAAGCTATTGTTTATCCTACCACGATATCATAAAGGTCCTTTACCATAGTTAAAAATAAATAAACAAGAGGGGAAAACATTTCAAGAATAATAAAAAAAAAAAAACTCAACAAATATTTGGCTGTTTGCAAAACTACGACTTAACATCGAGAGAACAGAATATTAGCCATACCAAGGTCCTTCATCAGTTAAACAAATCTAGCCCTAACATGTGTTTTGCAGTATGTATTTATCATGTAAACCATTTATTGTCATACATTAAAGGAGCTAACTAGCATTAGTACAAAACAAAAGATTATAGGCAAAGGGAATCAGAATTAAATTACCTTCGTTATTTCCACACTATTTGTAAAATCAAGCTCATCAGGACATATTTCATATTCAGGAACTTCACGTGCGTGATTGACATGCATTGGAGCCATCTGAATCAAATAATTGAGCTTAGCAAATTTAGTGATGCTATAACTTATTACTTTAGCAAGCTAAATTCAAAACATACCAGGGGCTTTGCACCATGCTTCTCTAACAATTTGATCACATCATGATTTTTGTAGTGCATAGCATCTGCAAGAGGCTGTTCAAGCAAATAATAGATTGTTTTGTTATTATCAAAGCAAAGGCTAGGCTAGGCTAGGCTAGAATGTTTAAATGCAAGAGGAAACACGTGTGGATTAAAATTGGAGCACTTCATTGAAACAGAGCAGAGACAAATTGTTTCCAAATTCTAAGATCCTAATGATACAAAGAAGTACCAAACAGCAATTTATTCGTGGACCTCACAACCAGAAGAAGTCAAAACAATAGCATTGGTACCATAATTTGTTGCGGAAACATGAATTTTTTTTTATCAATGGAGCTAGTTGTTTCTTACCGTGCTACCCCATCGATCTTGGGTGTCAATCTCGGCGCCGTTATCGAGCAACACACCAACCACGTCCGCGTAGCCTTGGCAAGCAGCGATATGAAGCGCCGTCCGGTTATCTATGTCGCGGAAATTAACATCAACATTCAAATCCAAGAGCTCACGAATCCCATCCAAATTCCCCTCATTGGCCGAGTACATTAGCCGCACCCCTGGATGGATTTCCACCTCTTCTTCCTGCTCTTCACTCGCATCCTCCCGGTGCCGGTCTGGTGCTAAAGATGACTGCTTCCCCAGAATGAACCTTACCGAACTCTTCCTTTCCATTTCAATTAAACCTCAAATTCCCACAATTAATATAAGATCAGAACCTAAAACCCAAAACCCTGAATTTCTTTTTCAGTTTTGTAGACAATAGAAAAGTAGGATAATCAAGAAACGTTATTGATCAGGATACGTCAGAATCAATAACCAAGAAACATGAGCTGAATGGATATAGTTTAAACCCTAACCAATTACTCAAAGGAAATGTATATAATATAGCACCTAAACCCTGGAAACAGATAAGATTGGAGAAGAGAAGAGAAGACAAAATCCTGATCTAGACGCGGGGATTTATGAAAGAAAGTTGTGTAATTTCAGTGGAAGGTCAAAACTTTACAACTGGAAACAACTAATTAAGAATCTATAAATCCACCAATATTGGATCTCAACTCAACAAGGAGCTAACAAAAAGGAAATTTAATGGAAATGTTTGGTTTCTGAAGATTCTAACTCAGTCCTTAATGGTCATGGTAGATGACGAGACGTTGACAATATTTGGTTGCAGAAAGTGGATCCACACGCTGTAAACGCGCGTAAGGATTAAGAAAGACGCGGGCTTGCGCAAGGTAAAGAGGTGTAGACTAACGTGCGCCATGTAAATGAGCTGGGTCACTTAACGGCGGCGGCGGCGGCATTTTATGTAGAGTAACGGCGAAGATGGACTGTTTAACGGCACGTGTTAAAGATGTACGGTGAGGATATACAAAGGGTTGTTAAGCGGGGTCCACTTGATACGTTTATGACGCCATGGGAAATAAAACCACGACGGTTTCACTTTCGGTTTTCCTTTGTGCAATGCACCTGCCAGACGTATAACTATTAAAATTTAAAAGGTTTTATTATATTTACTTCAAGTTATATATCTAAAAACGGATAAGGGTTATCTAAAAAAACAAAAAAAACGGATAAGGTCTTTTATGTAAAAAATAATAACAACAACATTGATAAATAAAGTTTTATTTACAAGGAGGGATTAGGATCCGAAGGAAAGAAAAGAAACGAAGAAAAGCTAAGTTCGAGTTTTCTTAAGATAAGAATCGCACATATCGATCTTGATAATATTATGGATATTTGCAGGAGACATATTACACTCGTTACGATCCAAAACCAATCCCCTGCGTAGTTAGCTATCCAATTCAACTCTGTTTCACTCACGAAACACATGTGCAATCTTCATCTTCCATTCCCAAACATAAAGCTCTTTGCACTTATAGATTAACCAATGGAATTGGTGTCTATGCTTCGTACTCTGACCAATCAAACGCACAAGGTCATAGAATCCAACTTAAAAATAATCTGACGATAACCATTCCTCCAAGCATAATTCAGTGCGAAGTAAAAGCTCCATATAGCTCTATTAGAACCGATGTACAAACTCCGATATTAATTGCAAAACCACCAAGTCATACTCCATTAATGTTGCGCAACAAGCCCCTATAGAGGATAGTTCCGAGTTCCCATTGCTCACACCATCACTATTCATTTTGACCCATCTAGAGGATTCAAACAAATTAACATTTCTCTCAGATGTCTCCTAGCCTTACTTTGCTCAAGTTTAAAAGCATTATGAAAATCAATAACTTGCATCCTAAGAGAAAATACTTTGCTCAAGTTTAAAAGCAGTATGAAAATCAATAACTTGCATCCTAAGAGAAAATTGGAACGGATTCTCGATTTCGAACGTCTAGACATTCTTGTTTTTTAACAATAGAGGTTAAATAGCTATCTATATATATATATAGTCTCTTTTTAGATTAAAAACCTTAATTATAATCCTCCATCTTGTAAATGTGCTTGCCCGATTCCATTTTAGACAGATTAATTATTCAGCTCATAACCCAAATAATTATATCGGAAGAAAATCCGTTGTCCTCATTTCAGTGTCCTTTTCCATATCCCTCTCATACAAAGTGATCCATTTTTTATTATGTGAGTCCCCTTAGCTCACAAAATATATTATTTTAATTACATGAGAACCACTTTTCATAAGAGGGACATAGAAGGAGACACTGAAATAGAACATATATAAACAAAATGGCGCATTTAATAGAGATATAACTTTGACTTTGGCCGTTGGGTGATTAAATGCGCCATTTTGAAAATTTTCATGTCTATTCCTATGTTTGACATAATGAGTGATAAAATGACGCATATATAAAATGTAGATGGTAAAATTCATGACCGAAAAGATAATTTGATAAATTATTTCTTAAATTGACCAAACATGTCAATATTAGAGGTAAATTTGCTCTTTGCTGAGATTTTTAGAAGTAATTGCATTATTTTAGATGTTAAGAATAAAATTGTTATTGATTATCGACTTTATGAGTATTTTTACACTTTATCCTTAAAAAATCAAAGATGAAGTGAAAGAAAGCAAATTGATGAAGAACATGAACGAGCAAACCAACTATGCAATCTACTATATTGGGAATTATTTTTTTTCAAATTAGCCTTCATTTCCATATTGAATAGAGATATGAGACGTGAATGTTAATATTTTAGTTAATAAGTATTATTCCATCCGTTACATTATAAGTCATTTTTTTATAAAGTTGTGTGCAGCGTTAGGGTCGAACACGGGTTGGCTCATTTAGAGCAGTACACTTACCATTCGAACCCATTATAAGTCATTTTAAAAATTTGAATTTTTTTTTTTCAAAATATAAATCGTTCTACTTTCTTAAAAAAAAATAGTTTAGTTTTTCGGTTCAAACATTGCATTTTTATCTTGGTTTTCAATGTATTCATGTATTTTTAAACATTCCAATACTTTATTTTCATGAGAAATAAATTTTTTTTTGGTAGGCAAAAGAAAGACAATAAATAAATAAATAAAACCAAAAAAAATTAGCCCGGAATTAGCCTGGGAAAGCTAACCCCAACGCGATCATCAGAAAGCAAAGAAAGAAGGAAGTCCGGAGGCGACGAGAAAGTAGACACTCCAAGCATCATCACTTGGCCTTCAGCAGCAAGGCGGTCAGCAACCCTGTTCTGCTCCCTGAAGATATGCCCAAAGTTGATGGACTCGAAGAAAGAGCATAACTTTTTGATTCCTTTTATTAAATTTTGGTTGCCCAAACAAAAGGCCTTATTTTCAGAGATCATGTTAATAACTTCTAGGTTGTCAGATTCCACAAAAAGACTGTTTAAACCCAGATTTTTAGCGAGTCTAACCCCAGAGAAGATTCCCCAGAGTTCGACAGTGAAGGAAGAACCCATTCCTAGGTTCTGAGCAAAGCCAGACACCCAACCACCTCCAGAGTCTCTCAAGACCCCTCCCGTCGCAATCCTACCGTCAGACCGGCAGGAGCCATCAGTATTAAGCTTCACAGTCCCTTCCTCGGGTCTGCTCCAACCTAATAAATGAACCGTCTTCCTCCGGCTAGTATTAAGTAAACCCTCCTCCTTGAAACTCTTAATGATAGTATTGACTTTCTTGGAGAAAAGGTAAGTAAATTAGGAAAGATAACTGCTCCTTCTCCAAAAATGTCCGCATTCCTCCACTGCCAAAGCTGATGGCAAACAACAGCAAAGAGAATAGCACTATGCTACAGCTCAGGAAAAAGTACATCTTTAACTCCATCTATAAACCAGTCCTGGTCAGCATAGGCCAAGAATTTAGAAAGCAAAAGGCCTCGAAATAATTTCCTTCCACACCTTACTCTATGAGAAATAATTTTTTTAAGTTAACCAACATAAATTTATTATTTGACTCTATATCAATTATATTTTTATAAAATACCCTAAAATAACTTATATAATGGAATAGAGAATAAGATTTTCAGCAAGAAAGGATAGGCATAATATGTAAGATACATAAGTTTCACATTTGCTGTTTTTATAATTTAATTAATTAATTCAAGGATAATTGACAAACTAAACTTTTTATGATTCACATGTTGAAAGAATCTTAAAGGAAGATTACTTGAATATGCCTATTTTCGCAGCAATAACCAGTTGTCATACATACTCATGTTGAAAAAGTCAACACAACCAAACCAACCTATTTCTATCACATGGGAAACACACAGCCTATTATTATTTTAAGGTTATCCAACTCCACACTTTTATCCCTTTTCTGTCTCATCTCATCTCATCTCCTCTCTAACAAGGAACTTAATGAGATAAGGATGTGCACCTCAATTCTACACAAAAATCAAAGTTAATGCCCTAAATTTCACCCAATCAAAATTCAAGAACCATGAGCTAAAATTTGAACAATGAGTTCACATTTGGATCTATTTGAATGTGGCTTCCATATTTTTCCACCTTTTCTCATCCATATCAATTGATGATTGTAAAAAATGTCTCAAGGATCTGATCTGATCTATCTTTATTCCTTATAGTGTCTTTTCTTTATTAGGCTTTGATGATGACATCCAACATCAGGGCCACCAAACATTCCCATCTAAAATGACAACATTTCACACATGTCAAATTAACAATTTCCAATACGACAACACGAACGCAGTCAAACTTTTTGTTGCATTTATATCACATATGATATCACGATTATGATAAGCTAACCTTTTATTTGACACTAATGGATATGAATGATTAGACCAAACCAGAGAGTACATAGTAAGATAGAGCTCAAGCAAACTTCATATTGTCAAGGGCACCTGGTTGGTTTTATTGCATATTGTGAAAGAAGAGAAACTAGTTGAGGCTGCATTCTGCAATCTTCTCCCATGATTTCAGTGTCTTGTCATCTGTGTCCGTTTTCCACAGTTGAAAGCGGTTTATCTGGAAACTCAGGCCACTGATGCTCTCATCAAGATTATTTGCCTTTTCTTCAGCCTTTTTCTTCTCATCCTCCGTAAGATCTCCATATAGGATACTCGCATGAGGCATGTAGGCTGCAATTTTATACAACATATACAATTATGAATAACTTAACTAGGAGATCAACATGACTACAAGGCGGCTGACATTGATGACTATCGTTTACAAGTATATAGGTACAGAAATCTACTTATGCATCAACTTCTCATATTATTAGTCCTGCGTCCGCTGAATAGCAAATTTTCATTCTCAAAGGGATGATAGTCTCCGGTTACTTCACCATGCCAAATCGCATAAGATTAAGACCTAAGAAATGATGTATGAATCATGAATCTTTTAAACAAGCATATATCAAAGTCCCTATTCAGGTTTATGACAACTTATTAATGAGATTAGAATATTTATTATTTCTAATACTGCAAATACAACTCATTGCTGTTGGTTGCAAGCAAAATCAATAGTAAGAAAGCAATAGAAAAGAGAGTTAACCCTTTTGACACAAACAAAACCAATGGTTCCACAATAACAAGACTTATGATTTACAATTCCCTTATAACTTTTGCCAATACTCTCCATACATTTTAAGTAAGTAATTGCCACGATTCATTTGCTCATCAAGATTCAAGGATTCTGAAACATTTAATATTGATGATTTAATTACATCAACAATTCATGCAGTATGCATATTGTTTTAATAGTCTCAATGTCATAATATGTCAAGGTTGGAAGATTAGATCAACAAGCTCCAATTTTTTCACTATAGTGAAACTATATTGCTTGTCCTATAACTAAATGGCTATAGGATCATAGTTAATATTCGGCAAAAGGTATAACCTGACCCCTGTACTTGGCTAAATTTATTCAATTAACCCCTGTACTTTGATTTGGCTCTTTTAGGCCCTGTACTTTTATTTTTCACCTAATTCATCTCCTCGCTAATAGAATCTTATTTTGTTTCAATTCATAAAATCTCAATTTTAACTTAACATGTGTAAACATATCTTTTTCTTTTTGGTTGATGGCTTGAAATTGGAGACGGAGGAATTGATAAACAAAAGAGTTAAATAATAAGAATGACAATGTTGCGGTTTCAAATGCACTAGTAAGTCTACTAGTCACAAGTAGTATAAAATGGACTTAGTCTCTAAATATAGATCTCACAATGTGATTAAGGTGCATGGGTTCCTAATGGTCCTTAAAGCTATTCGGTGGATCAATAGTTGATTGAAGAGAGAAAAACTAAAACTAAAACTAATCTTAATCAACTAATCAAACTAAAGTTGGCAACCACTAGAAAACAGTTAAGGTTAGGGATAACAATTAAAGAAAGTTAGGGATAACAATTAAAGAAAGTTAGGGGATTCAGGATCCTACAGAATTCAACAAAACATGCATTTACTTGGATAAGATTCTTACAACAATGATTAGCTTAACCTAACGTATCTTCCATAACATTCATAATAACCAAATGACTTTGCATTATGAATTCTATGTGATTAATCTAACCAAATCTCTTTACATCAAGTTAAAATTACAAGCATGACATTCAAGAAAGCATTTCATCGAACACCTTTCATGCAAGATAAAAAAAAACCCCTAGCATATAACCCACTTATGTCTCTATCTCATGGATAAATAAATATATGGTTAATGGCTCTTCCATCCATTAAACAAAGTCTTTTGCATTTAATGAACTAGAATATGGAATGACCAAGTTCATCTACAAGTATATCACCATTAAACAACTCGCATAATAATTCAAGGATCAAATACCCAAATAAATAACATTCAAAGCATAAATAACATTTATAACCAATCACCCTGAACCCTAACAAAATCAATTAATCTCTCATTAATGATACAAGAAATAAGGGTAAATAATTTATTAGTTCCTTAGTTTTTACCTAACATACTGTTTAGTCCCCTATTTTGAAAAACACATTTTAAGGTCCCTATCTTTTGCCAATATTAACCTTGTAGTCCTTTTATCTATTCTTTTAGATTTTTAACCGAACATATCTTAGTTTTTAGGACAACCACAGTACAATACAAGTTGACCGTGTTACTCTGTTATTTTATATATATCTGTTTATGCTAAAATATAATGATTACAAGTCTAAAAAAATTAGATAAAAGGATCAAAGGGTTAATATCGGTAAAAGCCAGAGACTTTATAATGTGTTTTTCAAAATAGGGGGACTAGACAGTGTGTTAGGTAAAAAACAAGGGAATTACTCAAGAAATAAAGATAGATCAAAGAAATAGAACTTTTCATGGCATAAATGAGAGATTCAACAAAAGTTTTGGATCATAAAGGATGAGAAAGAAGATAAATATAATCCTTGATTTTGACTAAGAATCTTGCACAAGAGGTTGAAAATTCTTACTCTAACTTTAATCATTGAATCTCTTGAGGTTATCTTGCTCTCCAACCAAAAGTAGCTTCTAGGGTTCTTAGATTTTGAGTGTAATGAGGTCGACCACGAAAAGAGAGAAAAAGGCGTATTTATAGGCACTGCCCAGAGTGACTAGACAGTGAAACCACTAAACTGGCTGGCCCGTCCACTAAGGCAGATAGACTCTCTGAAATGCTGAAAAATGAGGGTGGACAGCCAGCCCACTCCTCCCAGGAAGAACTGCTGCAAAATTGATTGTTTGATTCTTGGCCCTCTAGCTTGACGATCTTGGCTCTCTAGCTTGATGATCCTTATGCTCCTCATCAAATTAGAGAGCCAATCATTGCAATTTTGCAGCAGTTCTGCCCAGAAGGAGTGGACTAGCTGTAGTTTACCCCTTAATATTTTCTAGTTCAGTTGCTTCTAACTCCTTGATTCCTATACCTCCACGTTTACTTCCTTTTCTTGTTTCAATTTCTGATTGACTTAAGACATTCTCAAAACAGTTGTCTTCACATAAAAAAGAGTTTTGCCATACAAGCTTTAACTTTCTCCTATAGCAAGATTGCACATCAGAACATCAAAAAAATTGAATGCATAAGCGCTTATCACATAAAAACGCAAAAATATAATTTCACAAATAACTAAATAAGTTGCTCTTCGTGAAGCAACAATTTCTTAATTTTGAGCTGTGAAAAAATTGGAGACGGAACACCAACTTACGAGTTTCTCTGGTATACCCAAAATGCTCACAGCTCTGCGCACTAGCTCCCACTACCTGAAACAAAACATGCGAGCCTTCAAGAACTTTCATCAAACACTAACAGTGCATTGCGAATTTCTTCCTAAATTTGACAAATTGAAAAAACTACTGAAGTCCGAGACATGTATCGATCTTTTAACAACATAATCACCTTACCTCGTCCGTTGGATGGAGGAGCAAATAAATGCACTGATAAAAGAAACTCCCGGTGGCGACGCGATCAACAGTGGCAGTATAAGCCTTGACCCCGTTACAAGAGGATCGAAACTTGTCCAACGCATGCTGCTCCGTCAAGCTAATGGCCCCAACAACGGTAACATGCGGCTGGAATTGAGGCCCGCCGAACTCCGATCGCAGACCTTCCATCAATTTCGTAATTCTCTGCGCCACGTCTTCTGGTGGAACCGCCCAGACCGAATAAACATGTTTTAGGGAGACCTCGGATGCTGGCATTGCCATTAGAACGTCCTAAAATAGGATAGATAAAGCTAAAAGTGGCTGAAAGCCCCAGAATTTATTGAAATTGAGAGACAAAACCATTCAGGTACTGGAAGGGTAAAACCAAATAGTCCATTAGTGATGCGACGAGAGAGTCAATTGAATTGGATTGTACGGCTTTATCACTAACATAAACATACAAGTGTCCGCTACAGTTACTTTGTTTTTTACAAAGTACCGTTACTTGGTGCTCATATTCACCATTGGATTAATTTTACAAAGTACCGTTACATATATAAATCTTCCCTTTGAGAGGTATGTTCATTAGAGGTGGTTCCGTAATTTGATGCCTTTAAAGGCAAGGTTACAATCTTAATTCCATTGAAACGTTTTTTTTTATCACCTCATAGAATCAAAGGCATCTTCGGGCGTAGCATGAAATAAATCTCCCAAGGGTAATGATCTGGCCGTTGAAGCCTTGTACAGCTTTGACCTTATCTAGATTGGCGCCTACTTCCTTAAGGTTGATCATGTATCCAAGAAATTTTTGGTACGTTGCTCCGAAAGTACATTTTTCTGGATTGAACTTGATGTTATGTTTGCGGAGAACTCCCAGTACCTCTTTGATATCTTCCGCATGCTTCTCCATAGTCGTGCTATTGATGATCATGTCATCAACATAAACGGAGAAATTGCTTCCATCCTTACCCTCGAAAATTTTGGCTCCAGCATTCTTGAGTCCAAAAGGCATGATTTTAAAACAGTATGTAGCTTGATGCGTTACAAAGGAAGTTTTAATTCGATCTAGGGGCTCCATCAGGATCTGGTGATAGTTTGATTTGACATCCGTAAATGAGTATACTCCATACCCAGCAGTTCCATCCACAAGAATATCAATACAATGTAAAGGATAATTATCCTTGGGACACGCATTGTTAATATTAGTAAAATCTATGCACATCTTGTAGGATCCGTCAGCTTTCTTGACTAGCACCACGTTCGCCAGCCACTGTGTGTAGATAACTTCCTCGATTGCATCAACCTTTTTAATTTGGCTTTTTCTTCCTCGATGGCCTTTTGTCTCTCTGGACCATGGTTCCGTCGTTTCTGAGCCACTGGAACTGCATCTTCAGTGATGTTTAACTTGTGAGTAATCACATCTGGGCTTACTCCTGTTAGGATCTCATTCTCCCATGCAAACACACTTTCAGATTCAATGAGAACTTTCGTAACATCCTCCTTGATCTCAGGTTTCAATCCTTTGGCGATTCGCACCCGTTTTCCATCAGCAATAAGGAACATTTCCATGTCGCCCAAAGCTATAGTGGCTAGTTCATCTTCCTCACCTTCGTCAGCTTTAGATTGTGGGCGGATAGATAAAGACGCTGAATAGGTTTCCTGAGCCACCTTTTGATTTCCACTAATCATTACACCTCCTTTACTGGTGGAATGTACATTGCCAGATGGCGGATGGAAATTAGGGCTGCAACCTCTGAAATGAACGGCCGCCCAAGGATGATGTTATAAGCCAGTTGTCCATCCATAATAGAGAACTCCAGATCACCAATCCATGCTTGATCATCTTCCTCCAGCTTGCATTCCAAAGTTACATGGCCTTTAGTCTGGATAGTGTGACATGTCACTCCTAGGATGTCAATAATGGTTGTTTCTATTTGGATTGGATCAATCTTTAGCTTGCGAATGCACCTCTAGTGATGACATTGCAAGAACTGTCCGTATCTACCATTACTCGCTTCCGTTGGTCCCTTATAACGTAACAAGTTAGTTCCAAGGGGGGGATAGGAACTATTTAAAATTTTGCACGTTGAGGCTGACTTCTTTTTATTTGAAAAAGGTTTACACAGCGCGCTGAGTGAGCTTAAGACACTAGCTTAGTCAACTGGTGACTAAGTCAGCTTCTTTCCTTGAGTCAGGAGATAGCACTTGAGTCTATTCCTGAACTCAGATACTCAATGCACACAACTCAGCGTGACCTCTTTACTTAGTCAGTATTTAAGCAAGCAATATATATATCAAGGAGTTTAAGGTTAGAAAGATGTTACTCAGCAGATTTATCCAGGTTCGGCCTCTATGCCTACGTCCTGTCCCCGGAACACGTTCCGAGCTTTCGAATTCTCTACCGAGCTCTTTAAAGGTAGAGCACCAAACCTTTTACAACTAGAAGCTGAGTATAACAAGAGTACCTTCCTCTATACCTCTACTCACTCCTATTCTACTGCTGAGTACTATAACCGAGTACTCAGCCTCTCCTTTCTATTTCTAGAATTGATAATAAGATTGTCCTAAACAACAATTGCTAAGACACTTTAGATGATTGGAAATCACTCTAGACTTTTACACAATAATTTGGAAATTGGTGTAAGTATTTGCTTTGCTTTTCTGACAGATTCTTCGAGTATGAATTTGGTCAGCGTAATGGCTAGTTGAAGATCTACATCGAATGAAGCAACTGAAAGGCCTATTTATAGTGACACTTGAGGCATTCGGTGATTTCGAATTTCGAAATAACCGTTGGAGGGAAACGGCTTCATGTCTTTGTCACTCAGTCTGCTTTAGTGTCGTTGGCCAATCAGATTCTTGCATCTTTTGTCTTCGGTCAGTGTTGAGCAGCTTTTGATCAGTCTAGCAGAATGTCTCTCCTTTTATGGCAAAGTCAACCAGACAGCTTTCTGTGTCTTCTGAACTTTACCCGAAGTGGAAATACTTTGTCTGGAAGTTGCTCTTGCTCAGCTGCTGTCTTGTACTCTTTGTCGTTCAACTCAGCAGCTTCGTTCCGAAGTAGTCAAGGAAGGTCTTCTCGATCCTTCTCATGCTGAGCTGCGTTTTATCAACAACGACAGCGTTTTGCTTGCACGGGCCGAGTGGTCTTGATCTGTTTTGACTTGGGCCTTTGACTTTCTTTTAGGCCTTTAGCCTTTTAATATTTGTGTCTTATAAACAAGTAACTTAACATTGAACAAACACATTAGAGTAATAAATCAAAGCATTTAAACTTAGTGTGTTTAGAATATTTTTTAATCATATACTTAAATAATTTTGTCAAATCAAAATCATGTGGAAAGGTGTTTCAACAAACTCCCCAATTTTGATGTTGGCAAAACTATTTAGTGAAGAACTCAGTGTTGAGCTCCCCCATGATAGTTGACCTTTTATAACTTAATAAACTCCCCCGTAAGGGTTGAGCTACTGACTCAGTTTTACTCTAAACATTTTAAGGTTTAATTGAGTAAGCCCTAGGTCAGTTTTTCAGATAAAGGTCAGCTCATGGAACATATTTTATTAACTCAGTTTTAAGCGGAAGATTTAACTATCAGAGAACGCTGAGTATATTATTGTTCAATGAGTCTTATAAGACAGTGTTTTATAGCATGCAAGACAGTGTTAACAGCATACAATCAACAAATATTGTAAATTGATAAACATAGTTGATGTATTTGAAGATGCAAAACATAAAACATAATAACTCAGCATCACATAAGATTTTAATCAAGTTCAATAGTAATGCAGGCATTGTATTGAGTTAAAGTAGTCAGCATACATAAGCAAAATAAACATAGAAGATAAAACTAAGAAGTTGAGCTAGCTAGTTCTATTTCTTTTTGCTCTTAGGCTTTTGCTGACTGCTCCCAACAGCATCCTCTTCCTGAGTTCTTCTAGCTTGTTCTTTCTCCCCCGTTTTGGCAGCATCGGGAGGAGGAGGAGGCCTGAAGGAGCTTGTTTGGACAGCTTCAGTAATTTTAGCTGACATATTTTTAAGCTTGAGGGTGCTTGCATTTATGCCATCAAAAATAATGACACCCTTTTCCAGTACATCTTTATCAACCTCGATGTTGGATGAGCTGAGCATGCTCAGCACATATTCTTGTGATTTGCCTACCCAAGTGATGGTGTCCGTCAGCGCAGCAAATGCCTGATGAAACATTCTCAGCAATGATGTGTCATAGTACTGACGCTGGACGTTCGAATGATGTATATGAGTGAAGGTACGTTGTGAGTACTGGAGAATTTCATTCTGCTTCAGTTGGTTAGTTTCCATCTCTTCCTTGTTTAGATTCAACAAGCAAACAGCTTCGCCGATCTGCTCAATTGAGCATTGAGAGTAGGAAGCCAGCTGATCGTTGGTCTTTGCTTGCTCAGTTTGCAGCTAGTTGAATAGATGGTGGACTTTAGCTGAAGTGGCATACCCAGAATTCGCAGCTGACAAGGTTTGGAATTGTCCCTCAAGGGAGTTGATATGTTGAACCATGGTCAGCTGGAGTTCAGCCAGCTTTGTTATGGACTCCTGCCTTGGTTGTTGAGCTTGGATATTGGTCACCACACTCAGCAGGTCTTTTAGACCTCGAACCTCGTTGAGAAGTTGAGTGACTTGTGAGAGTTGAGTGGACTCATTATCGACAGATCCAGCAGCAGTTTCTGAGGTCTGATGAAGGTCTTGGATCAAGGCCTGCATCGAGTTAATGATCCTTCTACCAGACTCAGTGGCAGTGAGATAGTTGTATGTGCTTTCATCAGTTTGACCAGTTGGTGGAGGCGTTAAGTTTAACTCAGCATTTGAAGTGCCAGCGGGGTCAGTGACTGGTCTTGGTGTATCAATCTGCATTTGTTCTGTTGGTTTGGGAAGTGATTGAACAGCAGCATTGATGATAGGTTCAGAGTCAGGCTGAAGCTGACTTGTTGGTGAAGGTGGGATATGTTTAGTGCTGCCTGGAGCAGGAATTTCAGTATTTAGCTGAGGACTAGGTGCAGCAGTGGCATCGAGAACTTGCTCGGTGTTGGTTGTATTGTCAGAAGCATTTAAGTCGGCTTGTTCCTGTGGAAGAGAAACAGAGGCTTGCTTTTCGGTTGGCTCTGGGAGAGAAGTAGAAGTTTTTCTAAAAAACTTTAGCTTGATACGTGAATGATCAAGGGTCAGCTCAGGTTGGCTTTCAGTGAAGTCCAAAACTGTAGTCTGTTGTGCCTTTACAAGTCTTCTTCTTTTTCCCTGAGTCCTTAGAGGAGTGGGATCAGCGGGAATTGAATGAGATGGAGAAAGTTCTCCCTGATTAGTATTTTGCTGTTCTGTATGCTCAACTTCCTCGTCTGCAGCCAACTCATTGTTAGTTGGCTCAGCTTCTTCCTCTTCACTTTCTGACTCAGTGTCATCCTGACCACTTTCTTCGTCAGATTGTTCTTGCTCATCATCCTTCTCTTCTTCCTCTAATTCTTCTTCTAGCTGGTCAATGAACTGATCATCTAGTTCAACTTCATCGTTCTGTTGCTCAGGGTCAACGCCTTGACTCTGGGCATAATGAGAGTTGATGGGTACAAAGAAGGTAGTAGGTAGAGCATCAATTGGATTTAACTCCGAAGAGTTCTTCTGTTTCTTACTTAGTGATTCCTCATCAGCGTCTGGTCTTTCTTCTGCCTTAGGCACATCTTGCCTAGGTCTTTTCTCAGCTGACTTGGGCTCAGCTTGACCTTGCTGGGGCTGAGCATCTGTTCCTTTGGATATAACTCTCAGTTACTTTGGAGGAGGAATAGCTCCCTTAGATGGGCTTAGCACAGCTTTCCTCTTCCTGTCAGCGGGAGCTTTGGTTCTTCTGCTCTTTTTAACCACTGTTCCCTCAGTGGTCTGATCAGCAGCACCTTTTTCTTTCTTAATTGGATGATCAAATTTCAAGGCGAACAGAGTAGCATCAGTTATCTCTGTTCCTTTGGCTTTGGTTTCATGTGATAGGTCCACTCGGTGGTCCAGGAGGATTTTGGTGATGAGTGAACCCAGCCTTAGAGTTCCAGTGCTCCTTTGAAAGCCGGCGATTAGGAATACTGGCATGTTGATGGGCTTGTAGGTCAGCATATGCCATATGAAGCATTGCTCAAATTTTGTTGCTGAGCTTGTGCAATTATCTTCGGGAAGATATAATTGGTCAGCAGGTAGTGTGCCATCTTTTGGTGTTGGCCCATTGAAGTACTGGAGATTTCTCCAGCATGGCCAGTAGGTTTGCAGAACGTAGTGGAGTACCTAGTGTCGTCCTGATCTCCAGACTTCCTAAGAATGGCTCCTTCATTCTTAAGTTTTAGAAGGCTGGCTAAGTAGGTGGGATTGATGAAGATGGTTTTGTCCTTCACCTTGGTGACTAAGTGGTCCTAGTTGTCATCAGCGACACGCAGGTTGTGATAGAATTCCCTTACCAAGTCAGGGTAGGTACTGTAGCTTATTGAGAACAGCTCGGTCCAGCCATTCTTTGAGATCCACTCACAGAATGGTTGCTCTCTTTCCACAAATTCTTTCGAGAACTACCTTGAGTAGTCAATCTTGTATTCCCTGACATTCTCATAGACCCTGGTATATGTTTGTTGCTTAGGTTTCTTTCCCTTGGAGGAGATACCTTGCTCAGTCTGGGTTTTCTTGCTCGGTGTGGTAGCTTTGGTTTGATCATGCTGGGTAGGAGGCTTAGGGTTTCCAGCAGATCGGTCACCGGCATCGGAGATGTTTACAGAAACGTTCGTCATTTTCGCAGAGAAGATTTGAAGGTTTTGAAGTTTTTGAGAGAGAAAGTATTAGTGGTAGAGAATTCTGTAAGCGTAAAGAAATAAAGGTGGGGATTTGCCCACTATTTATAGAGGTGAGAGATTGATCTTATCGAATCCATGTGTCAGTTTTTCCCTTGGGATATTCAACCGATAAGAATCCTGGCATTTATGACACATTCGGCGCATACGTCATCCTAGGTGTCTATACGCGTGCTTTTGCATTCAATGCAACGGGTCAATTTACTTAGTGTGAGAATCCTAATCGTTCTATATTCTGAGTAGTCAGTTTTATACAAACGGATGGTTTAAGTAATTGGTTGCTCAGTTTGAGGTAACTACTCAGTGCACATATTAGCTCAGCATGTGATATTCATTCATTTAGCATTAAACACTCAGCATACATTTATTCACTCAGCAAGTAATAACATAAATCATTCAGCATGGTAATTCACTCAGCATGAATATATATTTAGAGCTGGAATTTACTGAAGAGGATTGAACATACCAATGGCTTCTCTCAGTATGCTGAACTGCTCACGAGCCAGTGGCTTCGTGAAGATATCCGCAAGCTGCTCATCCGTTGGGACATAGGTCAGCTTGATCTCACCCTTGAGTACATGGTCTCTAATGAAATGATGTCTGATGCTGACATGCTTCATCCTGCTGTGCTGAATTGGGTTCTTTGATAGATCAATTGCACTTTTGTTGTCACATTTGACCTCAATTGTCTTTGTTTGAACACCATAGTCTTCAAGCTATTGCTTAATCCATAGGACTTGAGCAACACAGCTTCCAGCAGCAATGTACTCAGCTTCAGTGGTAGACAAGGCTACTGCCACCTGCTTCTTGCTGAACCAGGATATAAGACAGCTCCCTAGGAAGTGGCATCCTCCAGAGGTGATTTTTCGTTCAAGCTTGTCTTGTCCATAGTCAGCGTCAGTGTATCCAACGAGTGTGAAATCATGAGTGTTGGGATACCATAAACCTGCGTTCACTGAGCTTTGCAAATATCTAAGGATTCTTTTTACAGCTATGTAATGAGATTCCTTAGGGTTAGATTGATATCTAGCACAGTAGCATTGTCACGTCCGAGTCTAAATTTTTAGAATTTATACCTTGATAGTAATATACATTATAATTATTAGGTGTATGATTTTTATTTGGTGTTATAGGAAAAGTTTGGAGTTAATTTGAGGATTTTAGATGTAATTAAAAGTTTATGATAATTTTGATTAAATCCCTTTCTAAAGGTATATATGTAGCTATGTTAAATAAAGTTGGTTTTTATGGCTGATAGTTTCTTACTGAGATTTTTGTCTCACGTTTTAGAATGTTTTAATGTTTTTAGGTGAGAAAGTACATGATAGAGAGAGAAGGTTACCGCCCGATTAGGCGAGGTTTGGAAGTTGGATGCTTATTGTCAGAATTATGGTTAGAACGTTGGTATTGCAATTGTAATATAATGATATGTGGATAAATTGGAGACTCCTAAGTATTGATTATTATCTTTCCATTTCACGCCCGATGCCGATTGAGGTCATTTAGGGTCGGGTGTGACAAGCATACTGAGAACTGAATGTCCAGTCTACTTGCTGTTAAGTAAAGTGGAGAGCCTATCATACCTCGATACAATTTGCTGTCTACCGACTTACCATTCTCGTCAGCACATAGGACAGTGTCAGTGCCCATAGGAGTAGATATTGGCTTGCAGTTTTCAAGATCATATTTCTTCAATATCTCCTTGGCATATTTAGCTTGACTTATGAAGATGCCATTCTTTCCTTGTTTGATTTGAAGTCCAAGGAAGAAGTTGAGTTCTCCCATCATTGACATTTCAAACTCAGTCTGCATTTGCTTGCTAAATTCCTTGCACATTGACTCGTTAGTGGCACCAAAAATGATATCATCCACATAAATCTGAGCCAACAGGGTATCTTTACCCTTCCTCTTAATGAATAAGGTTGTATCAGCTTTGCCTCTGACGTAATTTCTAGTCAGCAGGAAACTGGTCAGCCTCTCATACCAAGCACGTGGTGCTTGCTTGAGGCCGTACAGAGCCTTTTTGAGTTTATAAACGTGGTTTGGGAACTTAGGGTCCTCAAACCCTGGAGGTTGATTAACATAAACTTCCTCGTTTACAACTCCATTAAGAAATGCACTTTTAACATCCATTTGAAATAATTTAAAGTTCATATAAGATGCATATGCACATAAAATTCTAATAGCCTCTAGCCTTGCCACTGGGGCAAAGGTCTCACCGTAGTCAATACCTTCTTGCTGACTGTAGCCCTGAGCTACAAGTCTTTCTTTGTTTCTGACCACGTTCCCTTATTCATCCAGCTTGTTGCGGAAGACCCATCTTGTTCCTATGGTCTTCTAGCTTCTTGGTTTTGGTACTAGATCCCATACTTCATTTTGTCTGACCTGATCAAGTTCTTCTTGCATTGCATTCATCCAGAATTCGTCATACTCAGCTTCAGCGAAATTCTTTGGTTCCTGGATTGAGACGAATGCTACGTTGCTGAGGTATCTCCTGAGTTGATTTCTCGTCATCAGGGTATTCTCAGTGGCATCAAGAATAGCACTTTTTGAGTGGCCTCTTGGTATTCTAATCTCCTTTGGTAGACTGATGTCTTGCGCTGGCTGTGTTTCAACAATCTCTGCAAATATAGATTGGTCAGTGAAAGTAATTTGAGTTTCACCGTTACCTTTGGTCAGCCCTTGAGGAAACAACTCAGTAGCTGTTTCTTGGTCAGCGGGTGCTGAGTGTGGATCATCTTCGGTCAGCGGCTGGTATCTACCTGCAGGGTTAGTTTCGCCGAACTCTACATGTACTGACTCTTCTAAAACTTGAGTTCGTTTATTAAAAACTTTGTATGCTTTGCTGTTTGTTGAGTAGCCTAAAAAGATAGCTTCATCAGCTTTCGAGTCAAACTTAGCTAGGCTATCTTTGGTGTTTAATATAAAACATTTACAGCCAAAGGCACGAAAGTATCCAATGTTGGGCTTTCGTCCTTTCCAAAGTTCGTAGGGGGTTTTCTTTAATATAGGTCTAACAAGAGCCCTATTAAGAATATAGCACGCTGTGTTGACAGCTTCTCCCCAAAAGTACTTTGGAAGCCTATGCTCACTCAGCATTGTCCTGGCTATTTCAACCAAGGTTCTGTTCTTCCTTTCAACAACCCCATTTTGTTGAGGCGTTCTAGGAGCAGAAAAATTATGGTCAATGCCGTTGGTTTCACAGAATTCAACAAACTGTTGGTTCTTGAATTCTCCACCATTATCACTTCGGATGTGAGCTAACTTAAGGTCTTTATCATTTTCAAGTTTTCTTACCAAATTTGAAAATGTCTCAAAGGTTTCATCCTTGCTACTCAGCAAGCTGATCCAAGTGTACCAAGAAAAGTCATCTACAATGACCAAGGAAAATCTTCTTCCACCCAAGCTCAGCGGCTGGACTGGACCGAAGAGATCCAAGTGTAGTAACTCTAATGGACGCTTAGTTGAGACAATGTTTTTACTGTGAAAAGATTGTTTGATTTGTTTTCCAGCTTGGCAAGCATGGCATAATTGATCTTTTTCAAATTTAAGTTCTGACAGTCCCTCAACCAATTGCTTTCTTGCTAATTTGGCCAGGAGGTCCATGCTTACATGACCAAGTCTTCTGTGCCATAGCCAGGAATTTTCTTCCTTTGATACTAAGCATACAGTTTTTGAAAACTTTTTCTCTAAGTTCAGCATGAGACATTATCAATACGAGGGGCAGTTAAAATTAACTCATTTGTTTTACTCTCGAATATTTTACATCCAGTGTCATCAAATATAACTTTTCTCCCATTGTCACATAGCTGAGCTACGCTGAGTAAGTTATATTTGAGTCCGCTGACTAGGGAGACAGACTCAATAGTAAAATTACCTCCAACGGTTCCTGACCCTACTATCTTACCCTTTTTGCTGTCTCCAAAACTTACGCTTCCTCCTCGTTTGCGCTCAAATGTGATGAACTGAGTTTCATCACCAGTCATATGCCTCGAGCATGCGCTGTCAATATACCACATTTTTTACTTCTCAGCACACCTCAGGCTTACCTGCAATGTAACTAGTTACTTTTAGGTACCCAATTCTTTTTGGGTCCTGGCTTGTTAGGTTCAACAGGTAAAGCATCATATTTTATTTTATGGCGACATACTTGGATAGTATGGCCATTCTTTCCACAGAAGTCACAGCTGACCTTCTGTTTAGGATGTCTCACTGACTGGTCAGCACCCCAGTGCTGAGCGTGCCAGCACACCTTTGTGGTGTGTCCTTTCTTCCCACAGAAGTCACACTGGACATTCCTCTGAGGATTCCATCTCTGCTGACCAGTGCTTCGGTACTGAGTATTCAGAGGAATATTTCTTTTGTTTGGAACCTTTAGTTGGTTCTGAATAGATGTGACGTCCTTTCTCAGTTTCTTAGAATCTGATTGGACCTTAGAGACAAACTTTTGCATAATTCCAAAGTTACTATGCAAATCTGAGTTGTCCTGAAGAAGATATCGAAGGTCACTCAGTTTGACCTCCTCAACCTCGTCACATCGCCTGCTGAGTGCTCTAACCTTTTTATTACACTTTTTGACAAGTGTGTAGAGGTCACTCAGGGCATTAACCATTTCATTTCTGAGCAAGGGTAGTGATATTACCTCAGTTGAATGTTCCTCATCGTCAGATGCAATGGAGGGGTCAGCATGCTCAGAAACACATGGCTCAGCAAGTTCGTCAGCCATGAAACAAATCTTTGCTGACTCAGTGGCATCAGCTTCAGATGATGATGAATCATCACTATCACTCCAGGTTGACACCATTGCCTTCTTGCCATTCTTTCTTTCTTTCCTCAGCGAGGGATAGCTTGACTTGATATGGCCAGTTTGATGACATTCAAAGCATGTAATGGGCTTTGAGCTGTCCTTCTTGTACTTGCTGTCGCTGGAGTCAGCTTTGTACTTATCAAACTTCTTATAAGGCTTCTTAGAATATTTGTCATTCTTTTTAAACAGCCTTTTCATCTTTCTAGTAAACATAGCCATCTCTTCATCGTCTGTTGAGCTCCCATCAGTGGAGTCAGCTTTCATGACAAGAGACTTTTGCTTCTTGTCTTCAGACTTTTCCTTCACCTCGAAATTCTTCATTGAGATCTAATGGGTCAGCAGTGAGCCGATGAGTTCATCATACTTATAGGTGGTTAAGTCTTGAGCTTCTTCAACAGCAGTCTTCTTTGCTTGTCAGCTTTTAGGAAGACTCCTAAGAATCTTCTTGATTTGTTCTTCCTCAGTGAAGATCTTCCCAAGTCTCTTGAGCTCGTTGATGATGTTTGTGAATCTTGCATTCATGTCTGAGATCCCTTCATCATCGTTCATTTCGAACAGCTCATACAATCTCATATGCTGGTTCACCTTGGATTCTTTCACCTTGTTGGTTCCTTCGTAGGTGACCTCCAGCTTCTTCCAGATCTCCTGCGCTGACTCACAACCTGAAATCTTGTTGTATTCTGCAGCATCTAGCGCACAGTGAAGCATGTTTATAGCCGAAGCATGATTTTGTAGCTTCTTGAGATCATCCTCTGTCCATCTGGTCTCAGATTTGACAACTGTTTGGCCATCAACAGTTTCAACAGGAACAAATGGGCCTTGGACTATAGATAGCCATGCACTCATATTTGTAGCCTGAATGAAATTTTTCATCCTATTCTTCCAGAAGGTATAGTTAGACCCGAAGAATAGGGGAGGCCGAGTTATGGACAGACCCTCAGGTAGAATCTAAGTTGTCAGATTTCCTGGGAGAAACCGAGTGCTGTTTTCAACCATAGTGGGGATCAGCTCAAGGTAGTTAAACCTTGCACAGTGAGATTTTAGGCTCTGATACCACTTGTTGGTCCCTTATAACGTAACAAGTTAGTTCCAAGGGGGGGGGATAGGAACTATTTAAAATTTTGCACGTTGAGGCTGACTTCTTTTTATTTGAAAAAGGTTTACACAGCGCGCTGAGTGAGCTTAAGACACTAGCTTAGTCAACTGGTGACTAAGTCAGCTTCTTTCCTTGAGTCAGGAGATAACACTTGAGTCTATTCCTGAACTCAGATACTCAATGCACACAACTCAGCGTGACCTCTTTACTTAGTCAGTATTTAAGCAAGCAATATATATATCAAGGAGTTTAAGGTTAGAAAGATGTTACTCAGCAGATTTATCCAGGTTCGGCCTCTATGCCTACGTCCTGTCCCCGGAACACGTTCCGAGCTTTCGAATTCTCTATTGAACTCTTTAAAGGTAGAGCACCAAACCTTTTACAACTAGAAGCTGAGTATAACAAGAGTACCTTCCTCTATACCTCTACTCACTCCTATTCTACCGCTGAGTACTATAATCGAGTACTCAGCCTCTCCTTTCTATTTCTAGAATTGATAATAAGATTGTCCTAAACAACAATTGCTAAGACACTTTAGATGATTGGAAATCACTCTAGACTTTTACACAATAATCTGGAAATTGGTGTAAGTATTTGCTTTGCTTTTCTGACAGATTCTTCGAGTATGAATTTGGTCAGCGTAATGGCTAGTTGAAGATCTGCATCGAATGAAGCAACTGAAAGGCCTATTTATAGTGACACTTGAGGCATTCGGTGATTTCGAATTTCGAAATAACCGTTGGAGGGAAACGGCTTCATGTCGTTGTCACTCAGTCTGCTTTAGTGCCATTGGCCAATCAGATTCTTGCATCTTCTGTCTTCGGTCAGTGTTGAGCAGCTTTTGGTCAGTCCAGCAGAATGTCTCTCCTTTTATGGCAAAGTCAACCAGACAGCTTTCTATGTCTTATGAACTTTACCCAAAGTGGAAATACTTTGTCTGGAAGTTGCTGTTGCTCAGCTGCTGTCTTGTACTCTTTGTCATTCAACTCAGCAGCTTCGTTCCGAAGTAGTCAAGGAAGGTCTTCTCGATCCTTCTCATACTGAGCTGCGTTTTATCAACAACGACAGCGTTTTGCTTGCACGGGCCGAGTGGTCTTGATCTGTTTTGACTTGGGCCTTTGACTTTATTTTGGGCCTTTAGCCTTTTAATATTTGTGTCTTATAAACAAGTAACTTAACATTGAACAAACACATTAGAGTAATAAATCAAAGCATTTAAACTTAGTGTGTTTAGAATATTTTTTAATCATATACTTAAATAATTTTGTCAAATCAAATTCATGTGGAAAGGTGTTTCAACAGCTTCATTTCCCAACCTTCTACCACCATAGTAATAACTAGAGCATCTGCGTGTGTGGGGGGGGGGATCACTGGGCCTATCTCAGCAAACGAACGATTGAGCGATGATCGGTCGAGAGTGGACGTCTTTGACTTTTTAGCAGGCGGTTGATAGCCTGGTCTGCCAGCGATGACGTTGATAACGCCTTTCGCCTTCTTCTTTGGATCATTTTTCTGTTTGTCATCATTTTGCTTTTTGTCATCTTGGATGAATCTATCCAGCTTTCCCTTTTCGATTAACCTTTCAATTTCTTTAGCTAGCTCCCAATATGCATCTGTGTCGTGACCATTCCTTCTATGGTATCTGCAATAATTCTTGGGGTTTTTTCCAATATTGGTGTACTCCCCTCCCCCCCTTTTGGTTCGGGATATGTAATGTGTCGCTTGCGTTGGCTGTTCTCCAGCCACAGCAATACCTCAATTTTAGGGGCGTTCAACCATGTGTACGCCGGTCTATTCCTCGAACTCCTGCATTTATCTCTGGTGGATGGTTTAGAAGCTTTATCCTTCTCCTTTTCTTTGTCTTTCCGCCTGGTTTCGCCTTTTCCATGTTTGGGAGGAGATATAGATTCCTTTCGAATGTCGTTGATCTCCATGAACCCCTTGTATTTTTCCATAAGCTCGGGATACTTCTGGGTTTGTGTCTCACCAACTTCTCTTGTAAGCTTTTACATATGGTATTTTTTTATCACTGCTTTAACAGCTGTGGGGACGTCCACATTGATTACTTGTATACACAGTTTATTGAACTTGGTAATGTAATCTCTGAGGGGTTCGCCATCCTTCTGTTTGAGCTCAAAAAGCTTACGAGACGATACGACTGGGGGGATACTGCCTGCAAATTTGGCACAAAACTCTCTGCTTAATTGATCCCAACTATCTATGGATCCTGTTGGGAGAGATTGAAACCAGTCATATGCTGATCCTTTCAAAATAGTCAGGAACATTCGGTATAGGATTGCTTCACTTGCACCGTTGATCGCCAGTAACTCTCTATATTTCCTTGCATGAGCTTCTAAGTTTTTTTCCCCCATATAGCTGGGAACATTTGGGATTTTGAATCGTCTATCTAGTGCGAATTCCAGGATACGCCTCGAGAATGGCGATTCTCTGTTGGCGTGCAGATTGTGCCTTGCATTCTCTTCATTCTTCCATTGGAAGGCGGCTCGAATTTCTCTTGCAATATAATCACAGTCTATCCTTGGACTATCTCTACTGTCTAATCCGCTATGCCAAGATCCAGAAGAGCCTGATGACGGGTCCGATGGGGATCGTTTGCCACCTCTACCCTGCCTTCCAAGTGGGGCCGAGGTCCTTCTATTATGAGAACGAGATCGCCTTCTGTTACGGGAATGAGATCAGGATCGCCTTCTACCTCGGGATCGGTATCGCCTTCTGCATCCGGGATTTGCGAGCCTGACCCATTGGTGACCTTGATCAGTCACTACTCTAAGAGGTTGTTCCTGTCTTACCGCCATAGGAGGTGGTTATTGTCCGTCAATTATGATTCCTAGATTCTGCACATTTCTTGGTGGTACTTGATTGTTCCGTTGGCTCCCTTCAGGCGGATCCTCGAACAATCTTCTATTCAGTGGCAAGTTACTTTCTAGCTCTGTGCTGGTGATGACTGCATCTACAGGGTCTTGAAATAAGAACGATAATTCGTTCCTTGCTCGTGGTCTTACAATGGCACTTTCCCAATTTGAGATTTTGGGCCTTGGGGGAGGACCGCGAATGGGCGGCACAATTCCTGTTGTTGGTCCTCCCACGAGTGGGTTAGCAAAGTATAGTCTCAATCGATCTGCAGCTGCCGTGCCTAAGTTGTTCGTCACTAGTTCTAGGACAAGATCAGTGTAGGTGTCCGATGACATTTCCCGTTCATTGTGAACAAGAGGAGGTTGGTCATTTCTTTGGTTAATAGGGATTGATGGGGCATTGTTTACTGACGTCGAAATAGTAAGCGAGGGTGTTGTTATTCCTGATGAAGGATTTTGCCCTTCGTTTGCCATCTTATGTTCGTGGTGTGAGCTCTTTTGTGATTAGAGCTTCCACTTGCACCGTACCAATTGATTTTACCCGGTTGAATTCTCGTCGGAGCTCCACCTGTGGGGGGGGTGTCGTTGGGTTCGGCCGAGGGAACTCCGATGCTAAAGTCAGTAGAGGGTAATGTATGATAAAATAAAAGTACGAAGTAGGGTATTGGAATGTGTACCTCAATAGCTTGGGATGCAAGACTATTTATACTGGGTTAGCTGTAACCCTCGATTTGGTAACTAAAAAGTCTCCATTAATGCCTCATTAATGGTGGTTACGGAGTTCATTCAAGTACGGCCATTAGCTTATTTATGGAGCTATTACTTGCCTTTAATGCCTTTCAGTTTTCCCATGAGAAGACAATGCTGACATCCTTTGGGCATATCGATGCACGATGGCGGGTCCCTCGAGATATGGCGGTTGTATGTCTACTTATGATTTTTGACCTTTAGTGGCGTATCGAGGAATCTAAAGATTCCTCATGGCGTACAACGTATACGCTATCCTACTAGCGTATTCTTTGGCCATAGTCGTTGGTAAAATACTCCTTTAGTCCCTCCATTTTATGAAACTTTATAAGTTGGCCCCTATATAATATATGGATGTTATCAGCTTCCTAAATAGAACATCAACCATAAACAGGATCATTTCATAGCAGTATAACTCGTAGTTTCATGCTTCATACACATAATCAATAAACATATATAGTATAAGAGCATGGCTAATCAGTTCATACATATTCAACCATAAAAAAAAATCAACCATAAACAGATCATGCTTCATACACATACTCATAGTTAGTTCTAGCTTCCTAAATAGAACATCAACCATAAACAAGATCAGTTCATACGAGTATAACTCATAGCATCATGTTTCATACATATACTCAATGAATATACATAGTATAAGAGCATGACTAATCAGTTCATACTTATTCAACCATAAACAAGATCATGCTTGATACACATACTCATAGTTAGTTTTAGCTTCCTAAACAGAACATCAACCATAAACAGGACCAGTCCATAGTAGTATAACTCACATATATGTCAATCAAATAGATATATCCTTTACTATATACGTTTCATACCTATTTCAGCATCACCCACAAGAGCATAATACATGCAACCAACCAGTTCATACAATATAACCCACTATGATTCATACACAACCCTTCACTATATATTCATGTCCGGTTAAGGTATACAAGCGAAATCAGTTCATTCCAATACAAGCTTTATTCACATACATATTCATACAAGCTTCATATATATATATATATACTCAATAAGTTAAAGAAATCTTCCCATATTATAGGTATGAACTGATTGACCATCTCTTCAATCAACCTTCCCATGTATATAAGCATTCTTACTATCCCTGCAAATATTATGTTCAAATAAAAAGGAATCAGATGAGTTCATAACATTTTCAGCATCACGAATTATATTGCCCTAGGTTAAAAAAGATAAAGATCCAAGGTTTTCATTAGTGAATCTAACAATGAATACAGTAAAATCAGTGTATCTAAGCGAGAGATCTAACCTTTTCAATGATATGTCTGAAAATTAATAGATCCTTATTCCAGCTGCTGAAATCCATATACGCAAGAGTAAATCGGATGAGGAAAAAATAGATTAGGGAACAATAAAACTCTAATACATCGAGGAACGAGCTAAATATGACTTACCATTACCATGTTTTGATCTCAGTCCTAGTGATTTGCATGTAGAAAGCAACCGGAGATAGCCAAAGAGAGGGGTGAGAGAGATGAAGCCTTAAGCGAAACCTAATTTGAGATTTGGGATGAGAGAGATGGTTTATATATGAGCTGTGACATTTCAGTCAAAATTATTGAGCGCCTTAAATTTGGTATCTGTTTTAGTTGGCCGCGTAAGTGAATTTTTATTTGCCGTTTTTTTTTATTTTCTGAATACAATGACAGTCATTTATCACAAGTGTCATCTGATGATTAAGTAAATTTTGACTTAAACATGCGTCTTCTTTAGATGTTAAAATTGTGTCATCGGAAGGCTACATGTGAATGGAGCTGGTTTACATTTAAGCTTTTAGATGATATAATTTTAATATACTGTCACGAAAAATAATCAGACGACACGAAAATAAATGTCTATCATGTACTTTGTGTCATGTAAAAGGAATGACATAGTGATAGGTAACCTTTTCCCACTAATCTATGGAGATCCATATCTTTGGATAGATTCACATGTACTAGTAGATCCAAGGTTTGAGGTCGGAGTTTCTATTCTATTGACTCCTTTATTTTGTTGATTGTGAAACTCTATACAATCAACATTTTGTGATCTTCTATTTGTTAGAGTCCACGTCACCGCACCAATTGATAATTGGTCAAAATTTCTTGATCGGAATCCCTTCTAAATCCCTAAAATCCAAAATGTACTCAAATTTATGAATTGAACTAGAGAGCCCAGAGAGTCGAGTCAGCTCTGTTTGAGCCGGACGGCTCAATTTCGTACAAGATTTTTGGCAACATTTTCTAAATTTTTGTTGGCCAATCTGTTCGTGTGAGACGTGCATCTAAGCAACAAATTTTTGTATTATTCGACTCTAATTAGAGTCGGGAGCGTGAATTAAAGCCACAAAGGCCAAAAAAATTCAGATAAATCTGAAATAAATTGTAAATGCTTAGTTAGATTTTTCCAAATAAGTTTGCCCTCGTCATGGTTTGTGCAGTGTTCTAGTACGTAACAGTATATTATCAAAATAAAATATGTAAATTATTAATGTAACTTTTTGAGGGTTTTGGAGTTCGGAATTGGCCGGAAACCTGGATTTTGCTGATTCGATGGAATGCAAAACCAGAAGCAAATTTGTGTTCACATACTGCCCCCTCGCTTGACCTAGTTCCATTAACCAGTCCCTAATCTCTTCATCATTTATCTTCACAATTTTTTAGGACCGCGTAATAGTTGGCAATGTGGACTTGGATATGTCCGGTCCAATTGAACTTCGTTACGTACAAACTGTAGGCTAATGGGTGCTCTTCTGGCCTTCTTTTCTGGATAAAGATATAAGATGAAAACTTTTCATATTGATTCCGATGCTTTTGGTTTCCGAACCAAGGTGACTTTCCGGTTATCAATATGTTGTTTAAACTTCTATGACTGCAACAAGTTCGTAGACCCTATTTTCCAGTTCCTCATAACGGGTCATTTCCTCCTTGAGCTTAGGGTTAGATTTCACGATGTCCTCATGAATCAGGGATGTAGGAAGCTTTTGCTGCTTCTAAACCCTTCGATAATCTCAGGAAGATTGTTCTTAAAGGCTTTCTATTTTTCCAAATAGACCTTGTTACGGGCCTCTGTGTTCCCGTATCAGACCTTATACGGTGCACTTGTCTCACCATGAAACTTTCAGCCAGTGAATTTAGGAAGTGGGTTACTCTGAGTACTTGGCTACATTCCCCTCATTGATTAATCTTTGAAGTCATTCTTCAGTTTGATGGATTCATTATGTATGGTGCCATGAAGACACATGGTAATAATAACAATAGCTGCTTTTATCCACATCGGTTGTTAGAGGGACAATCGGCTTGAGCGGTTGTAGGCCCCTGCCTTCTTTAACTTTAAGAACATGGTGGTTATCGATGAAGGCCAAAGAGAACTTCCTGCCTTTTTGGGTTGGCTGGGGTTGTCCGTTACTAGAACTACTGTGGCTACCTCCATCATTTTCACTTGTGTAGATGCATTCCCACTAGAGCCACTGACTACCACAACAGGTGCGTTATAATTGATAAAATTATGGAGAGCATTACTTCGATAAGGTACGAGAACTTTGGCCACTTCATGTTTTTCCACTTGTACTGCCATGCGGAAAGGATGGTCGTTCTAGGAAAATATCCGATACTTCATAGCGTCTCAATAGGCAGGAAGTGCTCCCTCTCTATCAGTTTGACTATCAGGTCTGCCTCAGCAGGCTTCTCTTTGATCAGACTCATCTGGGATGTCCACCTCTTGTAGTATTCTGCAAAGGTTTCATTTTTCTTTTGGCGAATCATTTCAAGGTCGCTCGAGCTCGCTTTAATCATGGTATTATAGTCATAATACTGAATGAAAGCATCGGATAGTGCCTCCCAGCTTTATTGCACCTCCAGGGTGAGCGAGTAGTACCATATAATGGCTCCTCCAAACAGAGATGTGAGAAGAAGTTAGTGAGTTGCTTCTTTGTCAATCCCGTCGTGAGCATAAGCATTCAGATGAGCCACAATGGCTCTAGTACCACTGTGTTGATTGACATTGGGCAATTGGAAATCCACTAAAAAAGTCTCATATCCTGAGTTGGCGAGAGAATCCATGTCAATTTTATTAATGGTGGCCACTCTCAAGTTTGCTTGGACCATTTTCTCCAAGCGGTCAATCCTTTCACGGTCTTTTTTCTGAGCATCAGATTCTGCCAATCTGCCTGCTTCATTAGACCCTCCCTCGTTAGGATCAATGTTTTCAGAACCGGACCGGATATCGAACCAGATTTATATTTGGGTCGGAGGTCATTTGGTTCAACCAAATGACTCGGAGTGGTCGAACCGGATGACGTAATAAATAATTAAATAAAAAAATAATATTTATTAATTATATATATATATATATTAATTATATAAAAAATACTCTAAAAACCTTAGCAAAAAAAATCATTATCTAATGTATGCACACTTCAACAACGTTAGTTTTTATCTTTTTTTTTTCATATGGTTTGTTTCTTTGGAATTGGAAGAGTTTATTACGTTTAATTAGTTTTTGTCTTTTTTTCATATATAATTAAAAAACTGGAGTCAATCCGGTTCCCAGTCCGACCGTCGGTTCCCGGGTTGACACCGGTTTTACACGGGCTGTTGTAATTTCATAAACCCACATCCACCCAACCCAGACAGCAATCCGGTTCCCGGTCCGGCTGGTTCGACCGGCCGGTCCGGTCCGGTTCTGAAAACATTGGTTAGGATCACCTCTTATAAAAGAGTGAAATTCTTCCATAATTAGATTATGAAGCTTGGGCCCGCACAGAGCGACCTTGATCATGGCTTTGAGAACACCAACACTGAAAGACTCTTCTATTATAATAATTTCTAGTATGATGTCACTATATCCTGATTCAGTGCTTTCGTTTGTTATGCTTCCTGCTGAACTGACTACTTGTCTGACCTTATATCAAGAAACGAATGTTACACAACCAATATGTATGGGTATTATGTTGTATGCATATTTTCATTACTAGTTTAACATGGTATCATGAGATGAATAATGTGTGTATGCTAAAATATATTCTAATCCGTATGTTCTTTGGATCGTTTATGATCATCTCGGCCCCTGTCGCCTTTGGCTGATGAACTGAACTTAATCTTTCCTTTAGTAAGGGGTTCAACTTATGGCTATCTTATATGACAAAGTCTCTAGCTCTGCGCATGAGATCTGTGAAGTTCTTTGGTCTTCTAGTGGTTAGTTCTTTGGATAAGTCTTTACTTCGAACAATTGTTTGCCATAGCTTCTACTTCACCATCCACATTCAAATGTTTAATTTGAATGGCAGCTCTTTGGAAAAATTCAACCCATTATTTCAAGTATTTGCTTGGCTCTTGGACCAAATAGTTGAGATTATACGGATTTTGCCCCAAAATGGGGCTTAAAATGGAATATTAACCCCATAAAGTGTCCGGTTAAACTTTATGCCCACTGTGGGGCTGGTTTAACCGAGAGCGAAACCGAAAGCCGGTCTTCCAGTTTCGTTTTGCAAAGAAACCGGAAGGCTAGCTTCCGGTTTCTGATTTTTTAAAATTTTTTTTTAATAAAAAATAGAAACCGGAAGGGTACCTTCCGGTAAAAAAATAGAGACCGGAAGGTACCCTTCCGGTCTCTAAGCCCTTTGGGCAGAGTGTGGATAAGACCACACTCTGCCCATATTCCACCGAATATATTCGGTGGAATAGGGCTGTTTTCTTCACTGCTCCCATGATGGGAGCAGTGAAGAAACTATACATTCACCCCGTGAATGTATAGGGGTGAATGTATAGATTTTTTTATATATATTAACTCTTTCTTTCCCTCACATTTCAAAAAAAAAAAAACCCTCTATTAAACTCTTTCTTTCCCTCATCTTTCAAAAAAAACCCTCTATTAAACTCTTTCTTTCCCTCATCTTTCAACCCCTCATTTCTATTTACAATCTTCTCTCCTTATAATCTTCTTCTATTTCCTTTCTTCTTCTTATTCCCCCTTAAATATTTTATTTTCTCTCACAAGATTATCTTTCACCCTATTTGAAGAGTTCCAACAAATTAAAGGTATGTTTAAGCACTCTAATTTTTTTTATATGTAATTAGTATTAATACATTGGTTATTTTCTATATATTGACTTTACTTTATTTTTTTTTCCATTTTGGTGCATAATAGAAGAAATCTACTAAATAAAAAAAGGTATGTAATTATTTATGTATTTCATATGTTAATATTGGAAATTAAATGAAAAACCTATAAATGTGTTAGAGAAATGTGTAAAAAAATTTATGTTTAATATTAGATATATATGTTATAAATATGTTAAATGTTTGAAATAGGTTAGAAATATGATAAAAATGTGAATATTATGTTAGATGTGTTATATGATAGAAATGTATGATTTATGATAAATGTTTGAATTATTTTAGTTTTTTTTAAATGTTTGAAATAATTGTTTTTATTATTTTTTATCTAAATATTTTTTTTATATGTAATTAGTATTAATAAATTGGTTATTTTTTTTTTTAAATTTGCGCACAATGCGCTTACATTAAAGAAGAAAGAAAAATCCCCACCAGACCCGGATGTGATTCGAACCCATGACCTCCCATTGGTTATTTTCTATATATTTACTTAATAATAATACTATCTTTATTTTTTTTTCATGGTGGTGCATAATAGAAGAAATCTTCTATAGAAAAAAATGTATGTAATTATCTATTTATTTGAAGTGATATGTATTAATTATGTTAATATTGGAGATTAAAATAATTAAATGAAAATACTATAAATATGATATAATGTTAGAATTATATTATATGTTAGAAAATGTAAGAATTATGTTAAATGTTAGAAATATTAGAAATGTCCGAAATATTGGAACTTGTTTAAATGGTAGAATTATGTTAAATTTTAGAAACGTTAGAAATATTAGTAATATATTTGATGTTAGAAATAAGAGTAATATGTTTGAGGTTAGTAATATTGAGATAATATTTATCTACTTGTTAGAATTATGTTAATATGTTAAATGTTAGAAAGAGTAATATGTTTGATGTTAGAAATATATTTTTTTATATGTAATTAGTATTAATAAATTGGTTATTTTCTATATATTTACTTAATAATAATACTATCTTTATTTTTTTTCCATGGTGGTGCATAATAGAAGAAATCTTCTATAGAAAAAAAGGTATGTAATTATCTATTTATTTGAAGTGATATGTATTAATTATGTTAATATTGGGGATTAAAATAATTAAATGAAAATACTATAAATATGTTAAAGAAATGTGTAAAAAAAATTATGTTAAATATTAGATATATATGTTATAAATATGTTAAATGTTAGAAAGACGGTAAAATGTACGAATTATGATAAATGTTAGAATTATGTTAAATGTTAGAAATATTGGAATTTGTTTAAATGCGAATTTTGTTTGTAGAAGTAGGGATTATGAATTAAAATAGAAGTAGTAAATATGAACTACTTTAATAAGAATTTTGTAGGGTAAAAAATGTTTAATTAATATATAGGACTTAAAATGTAAATTGTTGGAAAACAAGTAGAGTTTAAAAATGTATATAGAAGTTGTAACTATGAACTAAAATAAGAATTTTGTATATATAATTATTAATTATGAACTACTTTAATAAGAATTCTGTGTGTAAAAGTCTTAATTATGAACTTAAATAGATTACATGTCTGTTTGAACAAAGTAAGTTAATGATATTTAGTAGAATTAGTAAGTTTATGAACCAAAATGACTAAAATGGCCCAACGTTGATTATATATGTTGATTAAATAAATGCTTCTAATATGTCCCATACTAGTAATTTTGATAGGAGAACTATTAAATAATTTTTATATGTAGGTACTATATAATGGCAGGATATATTAATTATATCGTAAGTTGGGGCGGGAATATGAATTTTAGTAGTTGTGATTTTGAATATGATTGGTCTACCACATCCGCAAAGAGTAAACGACTGAAGTTTATAAATAAACCATCATTTGGCGAACTTATGTCTAATCTCGAAGGAGCGATTGAGTTAGACAGTAGTATGAAGTTAACATGAATCGTGTACAAATTTCCTATCTACGGGGATGATTCATTATCATTTTCTCATATGACTATATCCAATGACGATGATGTTGACTTCATTTATGATAACTTGAGCAACATACCAACATATCGTACGGTAGAATTATATCTTAAAGTTGAAACAACAACAAACAATGCAACGACATCAAATATGCTCCCTGTATACAATGAGTTTGTCAATACCCAGACAGGTTATGGAAATACATGGAACATTGAATGGCCATCAACAGCTAGAACAAACTATCACCCCCCATCGAATTTTAATTCGGTAGATTGCCAACCAAGTGGCATGTTTGATGGGTATTTTTCAATGCCAAATTATGGTCATCCAAACGATACGCAAACTCAAAACTTCCATAGCATTGTTCAATACAAAAACTCAAACGAAGGTGGAGGCAGAGGCGAAGGCGGAAGTAGTCAATTTATCCACCAACATGGATTTGCGTTTGAAGCTGGAGGTAGTCAATATACATTAAAAATTGCTAGCCAAAATGTAGAAGAACCAGAACCTGACCCGGTAAGTGAATATGGGGGTCGAGAAAGCATATCTAGCGAGAGTGATGTCGACTTAGATATGGATGACGATTTTGATTATGAAGAATACGATGATCATGAAGAACATGAAGAACAAGGAGAAGAAGAGGTTGGGGTTGATGTTGATGTTGGCCTTCAAAATGAGATGGTCGATGGTAATGTGCATGATTCACCTAGTATGGTTTCTTGCACTGCGGGAATGATGGACTTAAATATAGCTCCACCAAATGCTTTTGAATTCTATGGTATCCCGGATGTTGCCCCTTTATCATCCTTTGTCTTCCCAGCACCTGAATATTCAATGATAGAACCAGATCGTGTATATAGCAATCTTAACGAATCAGAAGATGAGGCAATATGGGATGGAGTTTCAGAGTTGCGAAAAGGATTAATTTTGTTTGTAAGGAGGATGTGCTAGCAGCAGTGAAGAAGTTTTCTATGAGGAAGAATGTGTCATACTCAATGGTTGAGTCGAAGCCACATAAAGTAGTATTGAAATATTGGCAATCAGAACAAAATTGTCCATGGTGGCTAAGGGCAATGTTAAAAAAGAGATAAGGACATTGGATAATAACTGTTTATAATGGTCCTCATACGTGCATCAATTCTTGTTTGACACAAGATCATAGGAAGCTAGACAGCAGGCTGATAGCGAATTGTATTATTGATATGGTTGCTAAAGATCCGAGATTGCGAATTGATGTTATACAAGCAAACATCAAAACCTTGTTTAAGTACCACATCACTTACAAAAAGGCATGGTTTGGGAAGAAGAAGGCCTTGGAGCAGGTGTACGGGAATTGGGAAGATTCATACAACAAGTTGCCTCGATACTTGAACGCCATGAGACATTGCAACCCTGGATCTGTTACTATTATCGTGTCCAACGAAACACACGACCAGAGTACATCAATTTTCAAACGAGTGTTTTGGAGCTTCAAACCATGTATCGAGGGTTTTAAACATTGTCGTCCAGTCATTTTGATCGACGGTACATTCCTGTATGGAAAGTACAAACACACTCTGTTGGTAGCAACCTCCTTTGATGGCAATAATCATATACTTCCGATTGCATTCGCGATTGTTGAAAGCGAGAACCAGTCTAGCTGGGCTTGGTTCATGGATGCTATTCGGACTCATGTCACTCAACGGCCTGGTTTAACTGTCATTTCAGATCGACATGCCGGCATACTGAATGCCATGAACAACCCTAGCTTGGGATGGGACGAACCCATGGCATATCATCAATTTTGCCTCCAACACTTTGTAAGCAACTATAATCACGCATTCAAGAAGACTAGCATAAAAAAACTCCTTTATCGGGCGGGTACGTGTTATATAATAAACTAGTGATTTTTAATAATTTAATATGATTAACTTAATTTTCATCATGTTATACTCAATTTTGATAGGAGCGCAAGCACAACTTCGCAAGTTCCTGAAGATTATGGAAGCAATAAAGGGGATGGACGTACACTCATACAACTGGGCAATGGAAAGACATTTGGATCGATGGAGCTTATCGCATGACAATGGTGCTAGATATGGGAACCTGACGACCAATATCGTCGAATGTGTAAACGATGTTTTGAAAGGCATTAGACAAATGCCTATTCAAAGCATCGTTGAACACACATTTACGAAAATGGTGCACTATTTTAACTCCCGTAGAAAGACTTTCAGAGGCATGTTTGAAGCAGGTGATGAGGTCACACCAGTGTGCAAAGCTTTGATACAAAAGTATAGTGAAAGAGCACATGAACATACGGTGACAGAGTTTGATACACAATCTGGTCTTTGCCATGTGAAGATTGCTTATGATCCGATTAAGCATAAAGGTAACAACACACAGATAGTGAACCTTCGTGATCGATCTTGTACATGTATGAAATTTCAGAATTTCCGTATACCATGTTCACACACATTGGCGGTTTGTATGTATTTGCACATCGATTTATGGCAATATGTTGACAAAGAGCATACCATTGCAGAAACATTGCGGGTCTACAGCTACCCATTTCAACCACTTGCTCACGAGGACTATTGGCCGGCATTCAATTATCCACCATTGATTGTCGATCCACAATGTAAGCGGAAGAAAGGAAGACCAAAGTCGACAAGAATTAGGAATGAAATGGACTTGATAGAGACATGACTTACTAGTTATGTCTGCAGCGTTTGCAAGCAAAGTGGACACAACAAGAAGACATGCCCAAATAGACAAACGAATGAAGGAGGTCATAATAGGGTCGAGGTTTCACATGGGAGACATACTGGTTCCTCTTCTAGGACAGCTAGAGGTCATAGGATAAATTCATAGAGTGTCGTCATTGCCTTTATTATATTATGTGGAAGTTGTATGACATTTTATTAATGCAATATTTTTTCTCCTAATATGTATTCTTTTTTTCCGACGATATATGATTTATTCTAATAGGGTATTGACCACTGGAGATACAATCGGTTCGACAACGGAGAAATACTAGATAAGTATATGGACCCGAATTGTGAAACATGGTATGCTAAAAAACGTAAATTCAACACTGCGAAACCATACTACCATCTGGTGCACACTGATGCAGGTCATATTTTTGAGGGTTACCACAGTAAGGAATTACCAAATAATTGCATAGTTAATGAGTACATTCCGCCATCATGGATGAGGTTATGGGAAGTTAGGTGTGAGCTTGAAGCCTATTGTGTATGCCACTCTATAGTTAGACCGAAAATCACATCTGCCACAATGCTAAGGCGAACAACTGAAGAAATAATTCTTGTGAAAGAACAATTGCAGCGTGAAATAGATATAATGGAAATTCGTTTAGATATGGTTCATGGTGAATCACCCACAACCAATGAGCCAACATTATCAACCTCAGACTTATCTTCTGACGATGATGATTTCCAATCCTTTTTGCCAAGTTTTTTACCTCGATGTTGCTATACGACATTTCGTATGTAGAAATGTCGTAAATTCATTCTGCTTTCATGATGGACATGTTGTATTATTTCATTTAATGTTATGTTGGTACTCTATAATATAATCCTTCAATGTTATATTATTAATATTATGTTGTCACTCTATTATTATGCTCCTTCAATGTTATACTATTAATGGTTATGTTGTTACTCTATTAATATGTTCCTTCATTGATAACAGTGAAATGGCTCGACCATTAAATGTTGCTGCACGGGCTCGTCGTCAATTGCAGCGTAATATTGCAGACATGAGGAGACAAACCGCACAGTTTCACGTGGGCCGAATATACATAGACAAATGCAGCAACTAAGACGTCAGGCGCATGACTTACGTATTGAACGAGAAAACCAACAACAACTTGTCCACAGTATAGAGCGTGTTGTGGAAGATGTTGTACAGTCTCTCGCAAACAGAGTAATGACTGATATTTTACCATGTTTGACTCGTACTGTGAGAGAGGCAGTACGACCTTTAAGCAACCAATTGCAAGATCCAGAGGAGGACGTAGATGAGGACCCGGAGGAGGACCCATATGAGGACCCGGCGGAGGACCCAGAGGAGGACCCGGAGGAGGACCCTTAATATTATCAAGGACTTTCATAATAACTTAATATTATCGAGGACTTTCATATTAACTTAATATTTTCAAGTTTTTTTCATAGTAACTTAATATTATCAAGGACTTTCATGGTCATACAACTTAATATTATCAAGTACTTTTATATTAACTTAATATTATCAAGGACTTTTATGGTCATACAACTTAATATTATCAAGGACTTTCATATTAAGTTAATATTATCAAGGACTTTCATGGTCATACAACTTAATATTTTCAAGTTTTTTCATAGTAACTTAATATTATCAAGGACTTCCATATTAACATAATATTAAGTTTTCAAAGATACTAAATTGAATTGAAATATTTATGAAAAAATGTTACAACTGGCTTATCGTCTACCATATCTATTGAATACATGCCCCCCTGTATAACAACTCGTATGCTTAATGGGTCGTCTATCTTCTTCAACAACTTCTTCCCATTCACCAAATGGCATGTTCAAGTCTATAGGGGGATTTTCACCCACATCCATCGTGAGCGGTGGATCTTCTACAAACCCAACTTCACTCACACTGGGTTGTGGAACCATAGGCGTATGCGAAGGATCAACCCAAGCATCGTGAAATAAAGTACGGGTCACCGTATTTGATGATCCACCTTGTTCATACCATTGGTTTTGGTGCACCATGTTCATATTTGTTTCCATCAGATTGGGATTATATTGAAACATTGTTGCACCGCTTGAATCATAATTTTGTACTCCAAATGAGGGCAACATTGTTACTTGTGGAGTGAATGCAATACCAGATGGTTCACCGATCTGTAAACCTGTCATCAATTCTGCGGTGGTCATGGTGTGTTGTTGTTGTTGTTGTGACGCTTCAGGCATAGAGGATGCATCAAAGCAAAAAGATGACGACATATTTAACTGTGTTGGTTGTGGACCAGACTGTGGAAAAACCTCCTCATTCTGTCATGGATAGTATTGTGGAAATAAATTAAAGTTCATTAATGGAGGAGGAATTTGATTTTGGCCTTGCGGAGGAGGAGGATATTCAATTTCATCTCGACGGGATGCTAGAGTCCTCCTCCTTCTCGTTTCCACGGGCGGCTCTTGAATATACGGTATTATCGGTGCAGTTGGAGCACTTTGAATGGGATACATACTAGCCATTCGTTGATTATGATTGATGCCTCCGAGCACACTGCCAGCGATATCTCTCATGCTTTTCCATGCACCTTCCTCGGGTTGCATGTGATACAGTCGTTCAACACCATCCGCCTGCAACATATAAAAATTTTAAACGCCATACTAAATATTAATATCTATCAAATATAAATTGTTGCTATGTTATTTACACATGCCTCCCTCCCGGAACTTCTTGGAGAGATCCATCTTCTTGTACGTGTCAAGTACCACTGCATGTACTGCGACTGCGAACACAAGTTTCGCGTTGCTGGTTGTGTTTTCGCTAACCAACTATGTCTATGTTGCTTCCATGCATCAAGATATTGAGCATGTCGAACAAACCATACCTTATCTTGATGGCCACGCAGATCAATAGTATGGAGCGAGTCAATAACATTAGGTTTTGCAGGAATGTGTTGCTCAAACCCAAATTGTCGCATGCATCTATCCGGGTGATGTTGTTCCACAATATGCACATATATAAGTGGCACTACAGAACGCCACACATTTTGTCCTCGCCGATACATTGCATGCATAACCGGTATGAGTTCTTTGTATGGCTCCCATATCATCTGTCAAATATTAATTACACTGGGTCATTAACTAATTGTGACTAACATTAATTAGCTATTTGGAAAACATCCACCATAATTAGCTCCTCTTTTTTCTGACAGTCCAATGCCTCCCTAATGAAATTGAGCTTATGCGTTGGATCACGGGGGTTATTAATCTCCACTAATTTCCACCTACAAATATTTTAGTAATGGATAATAAGGTTAAAGTAATATTTTTAAGCATAGATAATAATGAAATTGTGTATGTTTTTTTACCTCATAGCATATGGTTTTCCACCAGCAATATCAACAACATGTCCACTGCTAGGGGCAATTGGTACAAGTCTCTCGTATGCCCAATATTGCAAAAATTGTGCACACCCACCTATTTGCTTACACGTAGGGTCTGTCGCTTTACACATTTCTCTATACAAATTTGCTAACATTGCGGCACCCCACGCATATGTTCCTGCCACATTGAAATCTTCCAACAAAGGTAGGACCATCAACTGTACCTTATTGACACTCTTAATAGGAAACAAAAAGCCACCCCATATACGCAGTATCAATGCCCGTGCATGACACTCGATTATGTACTCAGATGCATCAATTGGAGGTTGTGCTGGAAACTTCTCAGTCAACCACGACATCTTCAACTCAACCCCGATAATATCATGACCCTTTCTTGGCCGAAAACCTAATAACTGGTGGTATATCGCACACCAGTCAATTCCTATCTTTCCAAATGTGACTGCTTCACCGTCCACACGAAGTCCAGTCAAGACCTCCACATCCTGTAATGTCATTGTTGCTTCTCCAACAGGGAGGTGAAATGTGTGTGTTTCCGGCCGCCACCTTTCAACTAACGATGTTATCAATGCATGGTCTATATTAATAAGCCCCAAATCAATAATTGTTCTAAAGCCTGCAATTTGCAAATTTTCCAAAACTCTTGGATTTATATTTTCAAAACCTTCAGGTTTCACTGCTCTGGAAGGCTTCAGTGCTTTGTAATTGTCCTACAGATTTTTCAAACACATGTGCAAAAAGTCACTTCAAGTGTTTCTAAAATTTATATTAGTGTCAAAAAATTGATCACTATTGACAAAACGATAATATTACCTCCTCCAACCAAACACCTTGGGAACGGTGTATTTTCTGTTGTGTCAATAAATCATCAATTAGTGGCCCTGGATTTATTAATTGTTGAGGTCTGTTTTGATTAGCCATTTGTTCCATGTTATCCTACATATTATACAAGTACATAAATGTTATCTCAATATTTCTAACATCAAACATATTGCTAATATTTATTACATTTCTAACATATAACATATTTGTATTATGAAATTTTTTAACATATTGCTAATATTTATTACATTTCTAACATATAACATAAATAATTCAAACATTTTTAACATTTATCATAAATCAAACATTTCTATTATGTAACACGTTTAACATAATTCTAACATATTTTCATATTTCTAACACTTTTCAAACATTTAACATATTTATAACATATATATCTAATATTTAACATAATTTTTTTTACACATTTCTCTAACATATTTGTTGTTTTTTCATTTAATTAATTTAATTTCAAATATTAACATATTTAATACGTATGAAATAAATAAATAATTATATACATTTTTTCTTTAGTAGATATCTTGTATTATGCACCAACATGGAAAAAAATAAAGTTAAGTAAATATATTGAAAATAACCAATGTATTAATACTAATTCCATATACAAAAATATTTAGATAAAAAATAATAAAAAAAATTATTTCAAACATTTATAAAATTTAAAATAATTCAATATAATTTTATCATTTTTCAAACATCTAACATATTTATAACTATATATCTAATAATTAACATAATTTTTTTTACACATTTCTCTAACATAGTTGTTGTTTTTTCATTTAATTAATTTAATTTTCAATATTAATATATTTAATACATATGAAATAAATAAATAATTACATACCTTTTTTCTTTAGTAGATTTCTTCAATTATGCACTAACATGGAAAAAAAAAATAAAGTTAAGAAAATATATAGAAAATAACCAATGTATTAATACTAATTTCATATAACAAAATATTTAGATAAAAAATAATAAAAAAATTATTCAAACATTTATAAAATTTAAAATAATTCAACCATTTATCATAAATTATACATTTCTATCATATAATACATTTAACATAATTTTATCACATTTCTAACCTATTTCAAATATCTAACATATTTATAACATATATATCTAATATTAAACATAAATTTTTTTACATATTTATAGGTTTTTCATTTAATTAATTTAATTTCCAATATTAACATATTTAATACATATGAAATACATAAATAATTACATACCTTTTTTTTATTTAGTAGATTTCCTCTATTATGCACCAACATGGAAAAAAAATTAAGTCAATATATAGAAAATAACCAATATTTTAATGCTAATTACATATAAAAAAATTACATTGCTTAAACATACCTTTAATTTTTTTGAACTCTTCAAATGTGGTGAGAGATAATCTTGTGAATTGTGAGAGATTAAAAGAGAAAATAAAATATTTAAGGGGGTTAGTGGAGTAGAAAAAAAATAAGAAGAAGAAAGGGAATAGAAGTAGAGAAGAAGTGTGAGAATAAGTTGTGAATTGTAAGAAGAAGAAGGGGAATAGAAGTGTTAGAAGTTTGAAAAATAAATGGAAGTAAGGGTTTGAAGGGATAAAATATTAAATAGGGGGAGTGAAATAATTAAATAGAGGGATTTGGGGTTTTTGAAAGATGAGAGAAAGAGTGAAAATTTTAATGGGAGTGAGGAGTTAAATAGTTAAATTTAAATAGGGGGTAGGGGAGAGATGAGGGGAGGGAAAAAAAATAAAATAAAAAATACATTCACGGTTCCGTGAATGTATATCTTCACTGCTCCCATCATGGGAGCAGTGAAACCATATTCCACCGAATATATTCGGTGGAATATAGGCAGAGTGTGGTCTTATCCACACTCTGCCAAATGTTAAGAAATCGAAAGTCCACCTTCCGATTTCTATTTTTCATAAAAAAAATTAAAATTAGAAACCGGAAGCCAGCCTTCCGGTTTCTTTGCAAAACGAAACCGGAAGGCTGGCTTCCGGTTTTGCTCCCGGTTAAACCAGCCCCACAGTGGGCATAAAGTTTAACCGAGCCCTTTATGTGGTAATAATTTCATTTTAAGCTCCATTTTGGGGCAAAATCCAGATTATACATTGTCTTGCTCTCAGGAATGGAGGTAATAAAGTGATCAACAAATTCTTTAGACATCTGCTTAAAGGATCGAATAGAACCTGGCAAGAGTTGATCATACAAGTAAGCTGCCGAATCCATCAATGTCGTCGAAAATAAACGACACATGAGTGCATCCGTAGCTATTGTGGTTTGAAGCGCTCTAAGAAAATTCTTCACATGAATGGTTGGATCTGTCATGCCATTAATTATAGTCTTTAAGGAGAGGATATTTGAATCCCCTTGGCATAGGTTGACTCATCATTTCAGCACTCAAAGGAGTGTCAACATCAATGGTCTCTGGCATCTTGGACTCCAATCTCTCATCCTTCATCACATGTCGAAGCTCGCTTTTGATCAGGTTGTAAACATCTTATTTGAGAGAAGACTCAATTTCCTGCGGCTTCGGTATGTCTTTAGTCATGATACTCAAGAGATCTAGAAACCTCCAATTTCTTCTTATGCACTTCATAGATATGATGAATTAGGGATTCAGTGGAATCATGCTAAATTCCCCTTCGTCGCTTCAGGGATTTAGATCCCTCTGGCTTTGGAACATGCCTAACTGGTGAAAGAGAATGCCGACGTCTTTATATGAAGGGCATGTGGGTCTTTCCTTTGATCTTCTTTTGAGTACTTCTGGTTGAGATTCTTCAGAATATCCTTACTTTATAGGACATGTTTGAATGACATAATGTCCAGTAGAATAGGCAACTGACCTTCTTCTATCATCATACTTGCTAGTACCATTTCCCTCCTTCAATTCCAAACGCATAACTTCCATCTGTATGGAATGCTCAGCTCGAAGGACATTCATTGATTCTTGAACAGATCCCATATTTTAGATTAACTACCTTGTTAGACCATCCATAAAACTTCGCTGCTCAATATCCAATGAACCAAGACAAGCATCAATTTTCTGGTCCAAAGTTTGTGTAACAAGCAATGGTGATATCAGATTATTCCGAGAATCCACCAAGCCACAATGAAGTGCAGCTGAAGTACTCAGTATATCTCCCAGTCCTTTGGTTAGGCTGAATCATCGGTTGAACTACAAATGGAACTGTAGACTAAGCTACAGAATGAACAACTGGGCATGAACCATTTTTTTGCGAAAAGCGTTCCACATCCACTGCACCAAATGATGTTTTCCTTTCTAAAATCTTCTCCTCCAACTGTTCTCTGGTGACCTGAGATAATAACACACTACGACAAATTGTCTCTCAAATGACGGTTAAAAACCTTCGTCCCGCGAGATATAAATCTGTCACGGGGCTCGCTGCCGTCTGATGCACCTTCAGACGACGGTTACATTCTGTCATATGAAGGCACGACACCTGATATTAGCCTATTTGCGTACTATCATATTATTCTTATTACGATTTAGCTTATTTATTACTACCGTCACCTTTAATGTCATCACATGACATACTAATAATTAAAAATGTCAAGTAGATATATAGGAAATTGGCATATTGGTATTCGTGATGACTGTTTTTATAATAATTTCTGTCGTTTTAGCTTGTTTCAGATGGCATATGTCTTAATCAATCATGTCAATGGATTTATTTTCAGATGACAGATTCGTTTATTTTAATGTCTTTTTATTGTTGTTTAGATGACATTTTTTCAAACATAAATGTCACTCTTTGCCTTCTTCTTCGAATGAATTTCTGGTAATGAAACATAGTCAAATGAACAAGAAATTCTGTATATAAATGATTTTAAATTTATTGGAGACTAATGCTCATAATCTCTTTACATTTGAACTAGATAAATTTCTGAATGTAATTAATATCAGGTAAAAACAAAAAGCAATACATATCCAATCTTTCAATTTGGCGTAGTATTGGAAGCAAAATCCAACTTGATCTGCATATCTTTTTTTAGTAAACTTGATATGCATATCTTATAAGTCATTATTAGGCCTACAACCCCCAAGTCTTGATATCTACAAAACAAAATGCATTTCATTAATTACGTACGTATTACAGAGACTATTGAGACCTAATAACTCATTTACCATTTCCTCTTCCTAGACCTTTCACTTACCCACCCACAGTATAAATATGAAGCTTTTACCACATTCTCAAAAGTCCATAACCCAACAGTATATTTTGAAGTAAAATAGGCAAACATAGACACAACAGAAATATAAAATTTTTACCTATTTCCCTTTACCCAAGATCCGTTAAGCGTTATTTCATATAAAGAGTGATAAAACGAAATACCTTTATTGACGATCTATCTACAGTTGCAAACGAAGTGCCCACAACTCTTAATCCCGAGTTTCACGAACACAAACAAAACAAACAAGTAAACGATTAGAATATAACCGATGAATAGCAATAAATAAAGATTGCCTCTAACAAATCAATACAAGATCAAGGAAAGAGAAATAGAGATATAAATTAATCGAATGGAGACGAGCAGAGTATTTTCTTCCTCAATACCGTGTTGGCCGAAATTCCTACAGTAGGAATATTCTGTGGGCCGAAATTCACATATAAAGAGGGTATTTATAGCCTTTTAATTCTAATCCCTAGTTAGATTGAATTAGAACACTTAATTAGAGTCCTATTCCAAATAGCACTCTTATTTAGTTAATATTAATATTATCTATAATTATATCTAAATATAATAAATAATATTTATTATTGACATGATAATAGAGATATAATTAAATTAAATCACCTAACTAATTTTATCCTATAATTAGTTTAATTATAATTATAATCTAATTATAATTATCTAAAATTAATTATCCATAATATATATATAGGATATTATGAATTAATAGTTAGAGATGTAATCACATTAAATCTCCTAACTTATTTATCCTATAATTAAATTAACCACAATTATAATCTAATTATAATTATCTAAATTAATTAATTAAAATAATATATGTATATATATAAAATTCGGCCCCCCTTTATTTCTCATAATTAAACAACTTTAATTCTCCATTAATTAATTACTATTATGTCATCAGTTTCATTATTCTATTTTGCTTATAAAAAGAATCAAAGTAAAACTTACCATTTCATTAGAGTTGAACAGATAACGACAAAAAATTTCTAAAAAGTCCACTTACCCCTTTACCTTGTTTTAATGGTCCATTGAAAAAACGTTTTATTTCCATAAAGCTCACCCCTTTGTCCTTGCTTCAATTGCTCACTAAAAAGACCATACCATATGGTGTAAATGTTTATTGTGATTATATAAAAAGACTATTTATGGGAAATTATTTCCAATATAGTCAAATATTTTTTATCCATTTTTCCTTAGCATTTCTCATTTTTTACAAGTTTTATGTTTGAGATTCTTTCTCAAATTACGAGCTTCAATTTTATTTTAAGGATGAAATCCAAATTTGTTGATAAATTGATATTATAAAAAATTCAAAAAACAAAGTAAAACTCGCGGTTTCATTAAATAAATTGAAATGTCATCGTTTAACTTACTATTAAAAAATTTATAATATAAATTTATCAAAAAATTTAAATTTTATCCTTAAAATAAAAAAGCCCCTAATTGAGAAAAAATTTCAACCATAAAACTTGTAAAAAATGAGAAATGCTAAGGAAAAAACGCTAAAAAATTATTAGGAAAATTACACAGAAATTCATTTTCTAGAAACTATTTACAACTATGTCAAGTCATAATTTTGGATTATATCAAACTAGTAAAATCAGTACTTTTAATATAATTTAAGGATTGGAATTTATAAATTATAGGTCTATAATATATTTTCTAGGGTTTATGATTTATGAATTGGAGTCTAGAACTTCTAAATAATATATAGAAAATAATGACATATTAAGAATTAAGTTTGGTGATATGACTTAATTGTAATTTTGTACTTAATTATGATATTCATGCATTTGACCCAAAATTATTTAACTATACTAAAAATAATTTCCTATAAATAAATTTTTTTTAATCAAAATAGACATTTACAGCACATGATTTTTTTTAATGAGCATTTAAGCAAGGACAAAGGGGTTGACTTTATGGAAATAATTTTATTTTAAATGGAATATTAAATCAAGGTAAATGGATAAGTGGACTTTTTAGAATTGTTTTTGTCTTTATCTGTTCCACTTTAATGAAACGGTGAATTTTAATTTTTTTTTATTTTTTTACAATATCAATTCATCAACAAAATTTGGATTTTATCCTTAAAATAAAATTGAATCCCCTAATTTGAGAAAAAATCTCAAACATAAAACTTCTAAAAAACGAGAAATGCTATGGAAAATTGGATAAAAAGTATATGACTATATTGGAAATAATTTCCCATAAATAGACTTTTTTTATAATCAAAATAAACATTTACATCACATGGTATGGATTTTGTAATGAGCAATTGAAGCAATGACAAATGAGTAGGTTTTATGGAAAGAAAACGTTTTTTTAATGGATCATTAAAACAAGATAAGGGGTAAGTGGACTTTTTAGAAAAAATTTATCGTTATTTGTTCCACTTTAATGAAACGACAAGTTTTACTTTGATTATTTTTAAAGGAAAATAGAATAATGAAACCTAATTCATCGTCTTTTCTAATTGTGTAACCTATATTCTTCATATTCTTCTTTAACTGCCGCTACAAATCTTATACATTTTCTTCCTTCGTCATTTGAAGGGAGCTGGAAATTTATTTTTGCACTAAATTCTAATCCCAAACAAATCCGCATATAGACGATAGAATTAGTAAATCCCAAATTCTTGGTACAATTATGATATACTTTTTGTAGTATAAATAAGCAAAAAAAGTAGTGAAAAAGTGAGTTGTAGCATCACATCTATATTCACTTATACCTTTGTCATTTCCTAATACATTCCAAGTATAAACTTGTCAAGACATACCCCACTAGCAATAATCACATCAGTTTTTTAACAAAAATAAAAAAACAAAAAAAGCTTTTATTTCTCACACATAAACATGTTTGATACTTATACTAATTATACCAGTCGTTGTTTAGTTTAAAAGTTATTTTATATATTATGAATAATTATTTTTTCACAACAATAGCTATTTTGTTACTAAAAACCACAACCATGTATAGCAACAACTAGTTATTGTTGCGTTTAAAATAAGTATAAAAATTAAAATATAATAATGTATAGTACTAAATTCATAAGAATATTAATAATTTTTCAAATTTCATTATTATTATTATTATATATATATATATATTAATAAATTAATTAATTAGATTAATCATTTCTATATTTATTTTTGTATAACTTAATATTTTTTCTATATTATTTACTAATTTTATATTATTAATGTCTCTATTAACTTCACAATTGTATTTTATTATTTTATTTTTTAAAAGTGAAAACAAATAATAATAATAATATTTTATATGTTTATAGTCATTGACTTACCTAATATTAATCTGAATTTTGTTTTTACATTTTTATCCTTAAATGATCTAGGGTTAGAGGGATATTAAATATATAATAATCTTTTTCTACATCGTCGGATTTCTCTCATTCTTTACGCACGCCTACTGCCCTCTGAACTCATTCTTTACCCATTCCCCTCTTCGTGGTTTCATATCTCAAATCCACCGGTCCTCCCTCAAATCCACCATCTCCTTGACGTTTTCTTTCTCAAATCCACTATCATAATGTCTCATCCTCTCTAAGATCTAATCGCATCAGTTGTTTCGAAGAAAAGAAATACAAATCTCCTATTTTCTGATTTTTCTCTTTCACCCGTCCAACAAGCCAAGGTAACTAAAGAAGCTATTTTCCTTTTCTTCTATTTCTTTTGATGTTTGATGGTATAGATCTAAAAATTTGCAATGGAATTTGGCGGGCTATGATTTAAAAGAATGATCCATATATAGATATAAAAATGATGTAGTCGAGATATGTGTGGTCAAGCATAAATATTAGCTTTGGAGATTTCTCAGTACTTGTTTTTATAATTTTACAATTTTCAGCCTGAATGATATCAATACTTGCTTTTTAAATTTATTCTAGCAGTTGGTATTTGTTTCAATTTGTTAATATCATTTGTAATTGTAGGTGATTCGATTTCTGTTTATTCTTGGTTATTTTTCCATAAATGGTTAAAGATATTACGAAGGAGAATGGAATTGAAGATATTATATTCATTTGGATAAATGTTAAAACTTAACGATTTTAGTTCTACTCAAATATAATGTTTATTTGGTTTCAGATTAGCAAGTGGGGTTAAGGGTAAACCTTTTTCAGTCAAAATCCACAGAGCAAGTGGTCCCTCTCATGAATGGGCATAATCAATCAAGTTTGACTATGGACAAACCTTATTTTGTATAAAGGTAATCTCTTATCATCTGTAGATCTATTGATATTATTTATGCCCTTGGACCCTGTTAAAAGAAGAATGTTATAAATGGAGAAAAGATATTTGGGGTAAAGTTCAAATAAAACTCATGTGGTTTCACTAATTTTCAGAGAAAGGACTGTGATATACTTTTTGTCAAAACAAGGATTGAGGTTTCAAACTTGGATTAATGCTATTAAAACCATCTTTAACGACCTGAAAATGAAAATTTTCAAGAATTAAAGTTGTTCAATTTCATATTTTCGATGGAACTACATTTTCGATTTTCAAAAATCATCTTTTTTGGAACTTTCTCTCTCTAAACACTAACTTTCTCTCTCTTTACCAAACATCATCTAAACAATCTCAAAATAAAAAAGTTGAAGAATTAAAGTTGCTTAGAATATTAGTAGTTCTTAAAATATGTCATTTTTGAAGTCGTAAAAGGTGATTTTAATAGTATCAATCGAAAAAGTCCTTATTTTGTTAAAGTTAAAAACCTCAATCCTCGTTTTGATAAAAAGTAAACCACAGTCCTTTATCTGAAAATTAGTGAAACCACATGGGTTTTATTTGAACTTTATCCAAGATATTTTACATATCATAGGGAAAGACATAAAAGGATAATTTGGAGTTTTAAGTTGATGGTTTATATAGTTATCTGATTGTTGGTAATTAGATTGATGGACGATATTATACTTGTGAGTTTATAAAATATTAGCATATATATATATATATATATATATATGGGAGGGATTAAGTGAGAACCCTCCCTTAGGTGAGAACACTCTTTAGGTGAGAACCACTCAAAACTACGTAGTTTTGAGTGTAAAAATTAATTAAAAAATGCTGATGTTGCTGCTGGGGTTCGAACCCTAGCCTCCTCACTTACACTTCACACTACTTACCACTGAGCCATTTATTTCTCTTGTGTATTTTGCCGCGTGCTGATTAATATACCAATGCTCTTGTAGCTTCTATTGTTTAATATTTGATGCATGCACTTATTAATATTGATTAAATTCACATAATAATTATTAATAGAAAAAAACAAATGTGCATAATAATTAGGGTAATTAATTTATTAGTCCCTATATTTTGACAAAACACACTGTTTAGTCCCTGTATTTTCAAAAACACATGGTAAGGTCCCTAACCTTTTTCTCAGTGAACTGTTTAGTCCTTCCGTCTGTTTGTTACATTTTTTACCGTTTATGACTTCGGAAATGACTAAATTACCCTTTACTATTTACCTTCAAACTTCAGAAGAGTAATCCAATTTAGAAGAAGAAGCTATTTGCATGGAGAACAATAAAAAGAACAGACTCAACGCTTACGAATTTGAACGATTAAGAACAAGAACACTCAAAGTTGATTTCAGATGCATTAGAGTTTAAAGGAAAGCAAAATAAAGGAAAAGAAGAACACAAATCCAAATTGACTAACAGAATCTTCATGAGAGTCTAACGGCAGGGACTAAACAGTTCACCAAGAAAAACATTAGGGACTAAACAGTTCACCGAGAAAAACGTTAGGGACTTTAGTGTGTGTTTTTGAAAATACAGGGACTAAACAGTGTGTTTTGTCAAAATATAGGGACTAATAAATTAATTACCCTAATAATTAATTATTAATAGAAAAAAAACCAAGAACATGTTCTAATTTCTTATTTATTTAATTCCTCTATATTTTTGTAATTTATGTTTTAAATTGTTAAGGACGATGTTCTAAATATTGTTACATATGTTCTAAACTTTATAATTTGTGTTCTAAAAATTAAGATAATGTTTTAAAAAAATAGTAAATATATGGGCTATTTTTTTTGTTAAAAAAAAACTTACATTCTAAATAACATAACGTATGTTCTAAAAAACATAACATATGTTCTAAAGTTTATAGTTTGTGTTCCAAAAATTAAGTATAATTTTCTAAAAAAAACAGTAGATATCTGGATCGTTTTTTCACTTGTTCTATAATATAATTTATAACTCATGTTCGAAAAAACATAACACGTGTTTTAAAAAACATAACGTATGTTCTAAAAAATATGTCGTACGTTCTAACTTCATAGTTCGTGTTTTAAAAGTTAAAATATATGTTATAACATATGTTTTAAAAAATATATAGATTGTGTTCTAAAAATTAAGTATAAGGTTCTAAAAAATCAGTAGATATCTGGATCGTTTTTTCATTTGTTCTATAATATAATTTATAACTCATGTTCGAAAAAACATAACACATAACTCATGTTCGAAAAAACATAACACATGTTCTAAAAAACATAACGTATGTTCTAAAAAATATGTCGTACGTTCTAAACTTCATAGTTCGTGTTTTAAAAGTTAAAATCTATGTTCTAACGTATGTTTTAAAAAATATATTTTCTTATATAACATAAATTACAAAAATATAAAGGAATTAAATAAATAAGAAATTAGAGCATGTTTTTGGATTTTTTTCTATTAATAATTCATTATTATGGACATTTTCTTTCTATTAATAATTCATTATTATGCAAATTTCTTTTTTTTCTATTAATAATTTATTATTATGCAAATTTAATCAATATTAATAAGTGAATGCATCAAATATTAAACAATAGAAGCTAAAAGGGCATTGGTATATTAAGCAGTGCACAACATAATACACAATAAAAGCAAATGACTTAATGTTAAAGAGTGTGGAGTGTAAGTGAGGAGGCCAGGGTTTGAACCCCAGCAGCAACATCGGTGTTTTTCAATTAATTTTTACACTCAAAACTACGTAGTTTTGAGTGGTTCTCACCTAAGAAAGGGTTCTCACAAGAGCCCTCTCATATATATCTATATATAATATAAAACAGTAACGATGGAACTGAGGTGTCACTTCCTCCTTTTTTAGTGATAAAAAATTTAATATATTAATTTTAATTTTATTATGTATATTTATCTATAAAAAGATTATTTTATCCCATATATCTAAGAGTTCTACAGAATTTAAATTAATCCCTAAAATCTCTCTAATTCTCTACACATTTATCTATATATAATATAAAACAGTAACGATGGAACTGAGGTGTCACTTCCTCCTTTTTTAGTGATAAAAAATTTAATATATTAATTTTAATTTTATTATATATATTTATCTATAAAAAGATTATTTTATCCGTACTATATCTAAGAGTTCTACAGAATTTAAATTAATCCCTAAAATCTCTCTAATTCTCTACACATCTATATATCTATATATAATATAAAACAGTAACGATGGAACTGAGGTGTCACTTCCTCCTTTTTTAGTGATAAAAAATTTAATATATTAATTTTAATTTAATTATATATTTATCTATAAAAAGATTATTTTATCCGTACTATATCTAAGAGTTCTACAAAATTTAAATTAATCTCTAAAATCTCTCTAATTCTCTACACATCTATCTATATATAATATAAAACAGTAACGATGGAACTGAGGTGTCACTTCCTCCTTTTTTAGTGATAAAAAATTTAATATATTAATTTTAATTTTATTATATATATTTATCTATAAAAAGATTATTTTATCCGTACTATATCTAAGAGTTCTACAGAATTTAAATTAATCCCTAAAATCTCTCTAATTCTCTACACATCTATCTATATATAATATAAAACAGTAACGATGGAACTGAGGTGTCACTTCCTCCTTTTTTAGTGATAAAAACTTTAATATATTAATTTTATTATATATATTTATCTATAAAAAGATTATTTTATCCGTACTATATCTAAGAGTTCTACAGAATTTAAATTAATCCCTAAAATCTCTCTAATTCTCTACACATCTATATATAATATAAAACAGTAACGATGGAACTGAGGTGTCACTTCCTCCTTTTTTAGTGATAAAAAATTTAATATATTAATTTTAATTTTATTATGTATATTTATCTGTAAAAAGATTATTTTATCTCATATATCTAAGAGTACTACAGAATTTAAATTAATCCCTAAAATCTCTCTAATTCTCCACATATCTATATATAATCTATATATAATATAAAACAGTAACGATGGAACTGAGATATCACTTCCTCCTTTTTTACTGATAAAAAATATAATATAATTTATAATATATTAGTTCTTATTTTATTATTATATTTATCTATAAAAATATTATTTAAAGTAAATGTGAAAATCAAATAATAATATTTAATTTATATAACACATTTATGTCATTAATTGTAATTATTAGATTGTATTTTTATTAATATTTATATATTAAGATGAATCCGTGCATCGTACGGGCCAAAAACTAGTATATATATATGATAGTTCAATTAAATAATGTTTGGAGCTTTGCGTCTCATAGGCCAGATGAATTGAGTGGTCATATAGTTTTAAGTTCTTAGTTTGGATCAAGTTATTTTGGGTTACTGATATTATTATTACTATTACTATTTGGAGTTAGATAGGTATAAGTTTGGTATATATTTTGTAGGTCTTTAGTGAGAGCATACTTAAGTTGATCACAACTTTGGTAATAAATTGAAGGGTGTTTGGAGTAATAGTAATTTTAAATGTTTGACAGTTATAATATAGTATAATTTGAATTTATATGTGGGTGTGGAGCATCAAATTGAAGACTTTTGGACTTTTGTTAATCGTTATAAGTGACTATAAGAGAGATTGGTAATGAATTGAGTGGTCATAGAGTTTTAAGTTCTTAGTTTGGATCAAGTTATTTGTGAAGTGTGATAAAAAAATTTGGTTTACATATATGATTATTATTATTATTATTATTTGGAGTTAGATAGGTAGAAGTTTGGTATATATTTTGTAGGTCTTTAGTGCGAGCAGACTTAATTTGATCACAACTTTGGTAATGAATTGAAGGGTGTTTGGAGTAATAGTAATTTAAATGTTTGACAGTTATAATATAGTATAATTCGAATTTATATATGGCTGTGGATCATCAAATTCGATTTTTTTTTGTAGTTCAAAATGGCCATAGAAATTGCTTTTTTTGTAGTTCAACATGGTCATGACCTAGTTTGGGCCATGACAAAGGTTTTATCATAGCCATGTTTATATGTTGTGAGATTTATGGGTCAAGTTGTTACTTTAGTTTTTGTTACTAAAACACCGAGTTATTGATTTCTTAGGTTTCTAATGAGCTTTTCATGTGTATCAAAGTAATATGGATAGTTTGATAAAATCGAAGCTTGAGTTATTATAAAAAATATTATGTGTTTCTCATGTGGAATTGGGTCGTTAACTAAAACATATGCTTAGAGTGTGGTTAAGATGTTTAGAGATGAAAAGAATGATAATTTTGAGTTTTAAGTTGATGGTTTATATAGTTATTCGAGTGTTGGTGATTAGATTGTTTAGAGTTACTTAGATGGAAGCTATTGTATAGCATATATATATATTTGATAGTTCAATTAAAGAATGTTTGGAGCTTTGTGTCTCATAGTCTAGATGAATTGAGTGGTCATAGACTTTTAAGTTCTTAGTTTGGATCAAGTTATTTTGTGAAGTGTGATAAAAATTTGAGTTACGGATATTATTATTATTATTATTTGAGTTAGATAGGTAAAAGTTTGGTATATATTTTGTAGGTATTTAGTGCGAGCAGACTTAATTTGATCACAATTTTGGTAATGAATTGAAGGGTATTTGGAATAATAGTAATTTAAATCTTTGACAGTTATACTATAGTATAATTCAAATTTATATGTGGATATGGAGTATCATATTGAAGACTGTTGGACTTTTGTTAATCTTTATAAGTGACTATAAGAGAGATTGGTTATTTGTTATATTTTTTTATAAAACGGTTGGAAAAGTTTATATAGAATTTATATTACTAGTTTTCTAAGACTTTGACAAGATTCACAAGTAATTATGGTTGTGGTAGAGGATCCACACGTACTGCTCGTAATCTTATCTTGCATATCTATCTTGGACTTCATATTCACTCATTTTTCAATATCACCTTTGTTAAAGTGTTTAATTGTGTTGTATGAATATGTAATCATGCTTCTTAAAGGAAGATGAAGAGATAGAAATATGATCAATGTTAATACTAGACGTAGGGTGACCATTGAGAATTCATCTTAGCTTGACGGGGAAGCTTCTCAGCTTATTGGAGGAGCACCTCCATCGACTGAACCAATATCACAACCGACCGAAGGTTCATCTCAGCCTAATTGTACAACTTCAACCTCTCAACATGCTCAAATATCTAACACTGATTTCATTGTTGGATTGCAATGAGTCTTTCAAACAGTTGAAAGGCTCACTCATGTTGTAGGGGAAAACAGACAACCAGGATCTTCAGGATCTGCTATATCTCATGATAGAGCTTAATTCCAAGATATGAGCGACTTCTTGAAGTTACAACCTCCAAAGTTTTCAGGTGAGGAATCTGCAATAGATCATATGGATTTTCTGGATGCTACGGACAAATGTTATGAAGTCTTAGGATGCACCAATGCTAGAATGGTATTGTTAGCACAGAATCAGTTTCACGGAGTGCCACGTTGCTAGTATCTTTCCAAGAGAGGGAATGGAGTTAATAACACTTTCCTTTGACCATAGTTTCGTGAATCTTTCTTGGAGAGGTTCTTTCCTCTCAGTGTTAAAGAGGTTAAAGCTTTAAAGTTTGAGGTGCTGAAGCAGGGTAGAATGACTGTGAGTGAATATGAAATGAAATTCACCCAACTCGCTAATAATAATGTTGCTATTTTTAAATAAATTACTAGTTGGTGTGTCTTAATAAATTAGAAGTTGATAAAATAAATTACCTATTGTTTTAAGGGACCAGTTTATAGAAACATTGTGCATTATTTTCATAGTTTATATTAAAAAAAAACTGAAAGCAAAAATTAAGTGTTATTTAATTTATTGGTGTAGATGTAGGTTGGCCCACTTTCTTCCTTCATTTTGGTGGACGCGCGGACTGCTTTGTATGAAGACCACAGCTTTCTCATGGAGGGACACGTAAGGGAGGGTAATTTTTTTTATCAGTATCCAAATGTGAATACTGTCTAATTGTGGATACTTAAAACTTGGAGTGCTTTAGTGGTTAGATACTATATTTTAAGACTTTGAAATTGCAGATCAGTCCTAAAAGAGAACCACTAGAGATGCTCTTAGTGATTTAAGAGTGACTAAGATATATCATCTCCAACAATACTCTTTATATTCACTCTTTATTTATTATTTTATTATTATATTTACTAATAGTGTGAGGAGAGAGACTTATCAATAATAAATTATTAATAAAAAAATGAAGTTAATAGAGAGGATGAAGAAGCTGTTAGTGATTTGAGGAACCACTAAGAGCATCTCTAAGAGACTCTTAGTGCACTCTCTAAAAATAATATAAATAATTGACTCTTAGTAATTTAAGAGTGACTAAGACATTTCATCTCCAACAATGCCCCTTATATTCCCTCCTTATTTATTATTTTATCATTAAAATTATTAATTGTTATTATATTTACCAATAGTGTGAGGAAAGAGACTCCTCAATAATAAATTATTAATAAAAAATGAATTAAGGGGCATTAAGAGGTGGAGAGAGGCTCTCTATTAATAGAGAAGATGGAGAGGCTCTTAGTGATTTTAGGAGCCACTAAGAGACTGTTGGAGCTGATTTTTCATTCTCTCTCCTCAAATTTTAACTTAAGAGCCAATTTAAGAGGCTGTTAGAGATGCTCTAAGAGGCTATTAGAGCTGATTTTTTATTCTTCATCTTCAAATTTTAACTTATGAGCCAATTTAAGAGGCCGTTGGAGATGCTCTAAGAGGCTGTTGGAAATGCTCTTAGGCTGTTAGTGCAAGACTCGCTTACTTGTGAAAATTAAAGATTTGGTGTTTAACTAAGAAAATTAAAATATAACGCTAATATAAAATATTTGTATATGGCATCATTTAGTATACTGATATATTTTGTTAGTAGTCATTTTTATGTATTATTTGGAAGTGAAATTCTAAAATTCAATTAATTCAAATAATACTGTTGAAAGTCAAAATGACAAAATCATCTTTATGAATCTTTTATTTTTCATTTTATTAATTTTTTTAATTGTTGGACGTATACATGTCTAGAGTGAGAAAAAACTGAAAATAATAATTATGTATTATCTTTTAATAATAATGAGATGATTAAACTAATAGTAAAGCACATAATTAAACTCCTAAAAATTTAAAGTTTGAAGGAAAAATATAGATAATCAAGTCGGGTTATTATATTATCTCTTGAAGCACGAATAACCTTTGATGTGAGTAGCAACGGAAGAAAGGATCATCTAATCTTCATACAGTAAAACCTCTATAAATGCATATCCTTGGGACCGGGAAAAAATATTCATTAAACGAGATTATTTATTTATCGATAAATATTCATTAGATATGTAATTATCTTGTGATGCTGGGATTATTCGAGCAATGAAAGCTCATTATCATCTCGTTTTTATTCAAGCATCTTGCAGGGCCTTGAGGTTGAAACACCAAATCATGAAAAAATTAATATTTTGAATGCTATTGATTTTGCTAGCTTGGCTTGGAAATTTGATGTGACGGCAACAACAATTACAAATTGTTTTAGGCATTGGAAGATTCGTTCAGAGGATGCTAATGTTCCTGAACCAGAAGTTGGTCAATTAGATGAAGATATCCAAGGATTAAGTGATGTCATTTCTAATTTATGCTATAGAAATGTGATGATGTCGAACATCTTTTGAACTATCCTAACGAGAATGATGCAGTTATGGAATCGCTTGCAGACGAAAAAATTATCCAGTCAATAATGAACAATGATGATGGAAATGATCCAGAGCCAGATGATAGTTGCATTGTCGCAAATGTATCGTCAAACACTAGTACATAATTGACCTATAGCTACGCTTTATTGGCTACGGTTGTTATAAAAACCGTAGCTAAAGGTTCTTAGAGTCGGTTATTTCAAAAAACCGACTCTAATAAGGACTTATTAGCCTCGGGTAAATTTAATAACCGACTCTAAATGTTTTTTTAAAAAACGCGTGTGTTTTTTATGGTCATTGGTATCGGTTTTTGGTTGAACCGACACCAATGACCCAAATAACAGGGTCGGTTGTTGCAAACCGAAGCCAAATAAAGGGTGATTGGCTTCGGTTATGCCTTTAACCGACGCCAATGATAATATTTAAACCGACTCTAAAGACCTGATTCAATCGTAATGTTTAGAGCGATTCCCACTTCATGCGATTACCACTCTGATTCTTTCTTCTTCATGACCTAAACACTTTATTCGATTCCCAATCTGCTTCTTTCTCCTTCATGCCCTAAACACTATATTCAATTCCCTCGTTCGATCTGTTTAAAGGAGTATTGAAACTCCAGTCTGCACTCTTCCGATTTCGTGTTCTGTGAGTTCGAGTTTCGTTTTGCTGTTCCTTGGAGTTTGAGTTCTAGTTCGTCTTTCACCGTTTGGAGTTCGAGTTCGTGAAGCAGGTTAGAGTTTCTATTGCTATTACTCATTTTGTTTTAGGAATGAAACTCGACCATGTTTGGGTATGTACTCATAATTTTGGTTGTTTGGGCTTGTTTTATTCGTTCGGTCCCGTAACAAGTTTTGTTCTCCTGTGTTCATTGTGTTAACGAATTGCTTGTTATAACTGCATTTTAGGGTTTTGGCCGTTTAGTACAAAATTAAGACTGAGCATCTGAATAATTTCTTCAATTTTGTGATTTATGATCTTTGGTTAAGGGTTATGTGTAATCTTAAGACAAAAATTAAAGTTCAAGTTGAGTAATTTCATATAATTATTGCTCATGTTGGATATGTGTAATTTGAAGACAAAAATTGAAGTTCAAATTGAAGTCCTGTAACATGTTGTTAGACTTTACTGGCATATAATTTGTTCAAGTTTCTGTGAATTCATTTTAGGTGGATAAGGGATCAGCAGAAATTGAAAGAAGCAAGTCCATTAATTGGTGTTATGAAGGAACTGCCAGCAATGGAAGCATTGTTGAGTAAGCTTGAAAGATAGCCTTCTTCCATTGCTGTTTTCAGTATTTCATCCATTAATGGGTTCTAATTTTGATTGTTTTTGGAATTGATAGACGGATTGATTGTTTTCAAAGTCCAGTTTTGTAGAGATTGATGATTGTTTCTATTGCTACTTCAATCCTGCAGTTCAAAAGTAAATAAAGTCATCCTTATGATTAGATTCCTAAATTTGAAGTTCAATTCTCTGAAATATGATGTCAATCATGTTTAAGAATTTGAATCTATGGGCACTCTTATCAGAATAAACTTTCAGTATCAATTTGATCCTTTAACATGCTAATTTTGGAATTTGATCTAAATGACAAGTGTAGCATTCATACATCAAAAACATAATGAGTGTTGTGTTTAGGTGTTATTTTGGAGGATATTGATCTAGCTATCCAAATTATGTTTATTATCCCAACATGAAGTGTCAATTTGGACCCTTCAAATTGGTTTGTATAGTCAATATGCAGTTCTAAACTAATAGAGTGAGTCTAAGTTAAACATACCATGGAGGAGAGAATCTAAGCTTCCATTAGGCATGAACTCATAGATGAGGAGAATATAGTGAGCAGCAGTATAATAGCCGTGAAGTGTAACAATATTTGTGTGTTTAATATCTTCCATAGCTTCCAACTCTCTTTGAAAGCCTCGATCTCTCTCTACACTTCCTCTGTTGAGTTTCTTGACAGCAAAAGCCACCGAATCACTTACCATTAGTCTGTAAACTGTTCCATGTCCTCCACATCCAATTATGTCCTTAGTTCATTTTTTGTGTCTTCTTCAACACCATTTCACAACTCAGAGATTGCATTATTGCTAGCTTGAATAGGACCATTTTTCCTCATGTGAATTCATTTACATTACAAGAAATAAATTATAAAAAAAAGAATGAATTAATATTACCAACCATCATCTTGATAAGCAAACTCCTACAGCAATAATTGTCTTGGATATGATGAAACCAACACAACTTATTGTGATGGAGAGAATAATCAAATCTAATCTAATCTTGACACATCTCATATTGTTTACTACTTTATTATTGCCTAACTTTTGTTGACTATTTTACATTTACTAACTTCATTATAAGAAATTCAAAACTAGGAGAATGATTAAAAAAAAGGAAAATTTTCATAAATAGGAAATGAGTTATGCATGGGTATCCCATTTTGTAGACATGTGGAGGTCCCATTGCCAATTAGATAGTATCTGAGTCTTTTTCAACACATTTCTTAATTTTTTCTTCACTAGTATAACTCTTAAATTAAAATAACCCATTTACAAATTCAAATCTACGTCTTTTTGTTTCACTTTCCTTTATATTCTTTCACTTTTACCTAATTTTGGAAGTACAAAAATAACAAAATCTAGAGAACACCCATATTAGAAGATTAACTTTTGAGTTTAAACAAACACTAACCAAATAGCCTCTGAAAACAGTTTGAATTTTTGTAGCAGCTAACTTCTGTTTAAATGAAGCAGGTTTTCTGTTTCTGAAGTATCGGGAAACGGTGTTTGAACGGTTTAATTATGCTTCTGTAATTGCATCTCTGTGTTTAGCATGAAATGCACGATTCTTGATAGTCTTTGTCGTTTTCTTCTGTTTATCAATTAGCGTTTGGAATATTGTATAGGCTTCGATTGATAAGAGCGCGCCTCCTAAAACAATTGACATCCTAAATAACTTATGTAGAGATGAGAATAATATTGTTTTCCTTGTTAGTGTTAGTAGCCGCAAAACTCTTACTGAATGGTTTTCTGTGTGAGAATCTAGGATTAGCTGCAGAACATGGCTACTTCCTTAGGTGTATTGGTTTGAATTTTTAATCTTATCATTACTATTGGACTTGCAATATGATTTAATTTGAAGTTGAATATCATTTGATTTCAGGCTAATGCGAGACTCGGATGGGAACCTGTGTGCCTGTAACGGACACAGCTTGGAAGCAGATTGCAGAACCGGTGATGCAACTTTATACTGAAACAACTGATGGGTCCACTATTGAGGATAAGTGAACTTCACTGGTATGGTCGTATGAGGATGCAAATCCAGATTTTGGTTCATGCCAAGTTAAAGAACTTCTAGATCATCTCGAGAGCGTCTTAGCAAATGAACCTATAACAGTCAAGAGTGGTCAAAATATAGTGGAAGTTAAACCTCAGGTTTGCACCAGATATATTTTTTTTAATAAAGGTTTCAATTTTTCCATACTCTATGATGTAATCATGTGTAGGCTGATATTCGAGTGGAGCCGTTATCATTAATGTGAATTTGGTAGATGGTTGAGTGTAAATTTGTAGGCTGATACTTGAGTGGAGCCATTACCATTATTTTTTTCATGCATTATACTATTCGAGTTGATTCTAATGAGAAGTATACAATGTAGGGAGTAAGCAAGGGGCTGGTGGCGAAAGGTTACTTTCAACGATGCAAGGAAGGGGATCGTCGCCAGCTTTTCTATTGTGAATAGGTAGGAGATGGCAGATCAGATGAAGATATGTTTGAGGTAATAATAAGTTCAATGGCAGGGGCATCAATTGCTCTAAGGGTAGAGGTATTTGCATGTACTATTGGGAACAAACCAAGTAAGGCTAAATATTATCTGGATGATACAAACTGAAATAGTTAGATTGATGCAAGGTTTGGCTTCAGTTTCGGAACAGACAATTACTATGTAGCAGAAATGAAAGGTCTAAGTTTTTAAGCATGACACTCTAGTTTCGGTGTAATTTATGAGTGCTGCTTTATGCAAGTGGTGATATTTTCCTAGTGAAGCTGTAAAATATATGTTTGTGGTTTGAAGTTTGAACTTGAGCTTGTTGAAACTGAAATTTAGAGGTTTTTGTGCTTGTTTTTTTTTGAAATAAGTTTTTGTGCTTGTTAAATATATAGAAGGATGCATTATCAATATTTATGTACTGTTGGTACTCAAATTGGTTATGGTTAGTTTTGGTAGGACAAGTGTAATTCTGTTGTATTGTATTCGTAGATTGTGGAAGTAATGCAATGTCCTGGAGGGATTAGTATGGCCTACATCTAAATATATGTGACCTGTTTTAGGATTAGCATGGCCTATAAAGATATTTGACCTGTTTTCAATTCTCTTTAATAAGCTGTCAATCATGTTTAAGAATTTCGATTACGGTAAATGATTGAGGGTAACAAATATTGTTTAACGTTAATTACAGTAATACATTGGGAAAAATATAAAGTTCAATTTGAACCTGCTGATGTAAAATTGCTAAAAACTAACATTAGGGTCGGTTGTTATAAACAACCGACTCTAATGATAAGAGCATTGGAGTCGGTTGTTATAAACAACTGTGGCTAAAGACCTTTTAGCCACGGTTTTTTTGTAACAACCGTGGCAAAAATGTAAGGCATTAGAGTCGGTTATACGTAAAAATCGACTCTAATGCCCCTTTGGCCACGGTCGATCAGCCGTTGCTAAAGACGTCGAGCATTTGCCACGCCTCTTTTGGTCACGGTCGTACAACCGTAGCTTATGACGGTAAACGACCGTGACCATAGGCCATTTCTGTAGGCATTTCAAGCAATGGTCACCTTAAACAACTACTTGCTACAACATGAGCAAAATATACCAGAAGTTGTGTTTGCACTACAAAAAGTTAAGAATGGTGTTCATTTTGGTTTAAGTGGAAAGAAAAACAATCAAGATGCATTTTTTCAGAAGAAATGACTTCTAGTTGATTGATTGAAAGGTTTGGGTGTATATATATATATATATATATATTGTATGTAATTTAATAATTATTATTTTATATTTTCATTGGGCCCTTAAGGATTTAAATATTTTTTATTACTTAATGCATTTAGCGAGGTTATTACTTTAGTTCATTGGCCCAAGTCGGGACCGGAAGAATTTATTATATAATCGAGGTTATTACTTTATCTAATATTCATTTATCGAGGTTTAACTGTATTAACAGTCACGCTTCGACTGATCCGGGTTAATTGAGAGAGAAAACGATAGATCCACGAACTATGAGCGGTTGTGCTTGAGGGAGAAAGAGAATGGGTCGTATTACAAGGGAGAGAGGAGACACTTTTTTTATCTCTTAACTTGCTAATGTGATTAAGTTTATTTAATATACAATACTGTCTGTTTATAAGGAATGATTAGGATAAATTCATTTCCTCTTAATGGATTAGACCCGTTCCCTTCACCTATAGAATTTATATTCGGCCCTTACCCGAATATTTCCAACATTTCTCACTTGCATGGAATGGAACTTAATCTTATCTCTTTCTCAATCTCATTCATACTCGAAAATAGTTCGTGCAACCGATATACATTCGAGAGCAATGTGCTATATACTCATTGGAGATATATAACGTCTCAGTAAGCATGTTTTGAAGCCAGTGTTATATACTCATGACAAGTGTTACGCTTATCCTAGGTACCGACTCATAACCATATGTAATACTTTGTTCTCATTTATAATTTTCTATTTTCATAAATATGCACATATGGATAAGTGTACGGATAGTGATAAATATAAACACTTAGATGTAATAGAATAGAGTTCTTTACCTCTTACTATGTTATTTCCATCATGATCCAATTCGCTTAAATGGTCGGGTTCTTTTACAGTCCGAATGATCTCACAACCTTCATAATTTCATTCCAAGATAAGTCAAATCAGATCATACTTATAGAACATGTTAAGGGTCCCGAGGATAAATAAAATCAATCAAGAAAACATAGTTTCATGATGTGATTCTCACACTAGCAAAAGTTGAGATCCATTATATATAATACATTTCCATCTCGTGGCTGTAAAGTACACATTGTATAAAAACATGTGTTGTGGCGTTCTATCCTTTTGTTTCCAAAAAAGGAAGCATGTCTTTCCAAAATCGTCATACATAAGTTTCAGTTCAAATGTGCCAAAACATTTAACTTTAGTCTACATCATATAGAGACTACTTCCGATTATAAAAACAGAGAAAAAAAATTCATAGGTCAATTATCTCATGTTTATTTTAGAAATAGAGCAATGAGATAAGGAATAAATAAACTTTTATCCCTCAAATTTTCTATCCAGGAGGCGAGTGAAAAAAAGGGAGTGAGAACATCTCGAAGAGACTATTAGTCAAGTCTCCAAAAAAATAATATAAATAATTGATTCTTGGTTATTTGAGGAGTGACTCATACATGTCATCTCCAACACTACTCTACATACTCATTCCTTATTTATTTTTTTTATCATTCAAATTAGTAATATATTGAGGGCGAGCCTTGGCGTAACGGTAAACATTGTTGTCGTGTGACCAAGAGGTCACAGGTTCGAGTCTTAGGAGCGACCTCTTGCCAAATAAATTGGCAGGGGAAGACTTGCCCCCAGTACACCCTTGTGGTGGGACCCCTCCCCGGACCCTCGCTCAGCGGGGACGCGTAATGCCACCGGACCGCCCTTTATTCAAATTAGTAATATATTATCATATTTACCAATAGTGAAAGGAGATAGAGTGCTCAATAATAAATTATTAATAAAAAATAATTTGAGGAGTAACTAAGATATTGTTTGATAAAACTGAAAATTAAGTGCTGAAAAAATAAGTACTGAATTTTAAGTGTTAAATACTACAAGCGGTGAAAATATTAAATGATGTAACTGTTATATAAATATTAATTGATAATGTTTAACTTAAAATATTAAGTTAAATATTTCGACTTATCAAAATAAGTGATTTTCAACTTAATTGCGTAATTTAAGTGGTGAAGAAATAATCGTTATCAAACACACTTAAAATAAATAAATGTTTAACATTTTAATTTAAGTAAATGAGTTATCAAACAAGGGCTACGAGTGTAGGGAGACTCCTCAACAATCAGGAGAGAATAATCTCCAATAGAGGTGCTTGATTGCGTGCTTGATAATGCGACAATGACTTTGACAACTCTCAAAGAATGTCATCTGTTGAAGTGGTGGTGAATGTTTGAAATTTTCAAGCAACGTTGTTACTTTTTGGGAATCTTTTGATAATATTGTTTAATTTTTTTAAATATAAAAAATAGATAAGGTGAAAAAATATTCCTAACGTTTAAAGTCAGCAATAATTTTCCCCTAACGTCTAAAATGATACAATTTTACCTCTAACATTGACAGTCAAGAGCAATTTTACCCCTAACGTTGTCAAGTTGGTCAATTTCAGACATTATTATAAAATACAGATATTTTATTCCTTATTCTGTACCAATTGCATATCCGTTCGTTTTAAAAAAAAGATTGCATATTTTCTTTAATAATATAATTGGAGATTAATATTTATAAATTCTGTGAAATATTTTGAATTTTTTGTCCACCTCGTACATTAGACAGTATATTTTTTAATTTTTTTAAACTTTTTTCACGTCTAATCATATGTTTATAGTATGTTACTAATGAGTGATAAAATGACTCATATGAAACGTGTAAATGACAAGATTCATGACCGGAAAAACAGTTTAATGAATTAATTCTCAAATTGGCCCAATTTGACAACGTTAGGAGTAAAATTACTCTTGGCTGTCAACATTAGAGGTAAAATTGTACCATTTAGACGTTAGGGGTAAAATTGCGTATGCCTGTAAATATTAGATGTATTTTTATATCTTATCCCTATAAAAATGATTTAGTTGTTTTATTTATCAATTTTTATAACAATATTTATAATTAAAATAAATTATATATAACTTTTGAAGTTGCTAATATTTTTTAAGGAAAGTTGTGTGTGAATGAATGATGAATTAAAATAGGGTAATTAATTTATTAGTCCCTATATTTTGATAAAACATACTGTTTAGTCCTTATATTTTCAAAAACACATGGTAAGGTCCCTAACCTTTTTCTCAGTGAACTGTTTAGTCCTTCCGTCTGTTTGTTAGATTTTTTTACCGTTTATGACTCCGGAAATGACTAAATTACCCTTTACCATTTACCTTCAAACTTCAGAAGAGGAAATCTGTTAAGCCCAAAATATACCTAAAATATCATATATAAATACGTTAAATTTACATTGAATCGTGCTAATTATATTCATTTGGAATACTTTTACGTCTTTATTTACTTCTTTGATGCAAGGTACTTAATTATTTGGTTAAATCCAAATATGAGCTAAAACGGAGCTAAAACAGAGCTAAAATGGAGGAAAACCCTAAAAAACGTACCAAGAATGCATATCAGCCAGAAGAACGCTCAAAGAGGACGAGAAGCAGTCGAAGAGACAGGGAGATAACTCTGTGTCGCGACTGAGATTTTCATAAATAAGTGATCCATTTCAGAAATTGAGAGGTTGGAAAATAGTTAGAGAAATTAGAGAGTTGTTATGTTGAAGAAACTCTGACTCAGAAATGAGTTAGAAAGTTAGATTACATTTCTGTGTAAACAAACTTGTTGTACACAAGTTGTTATTAGATTAGTTATAAACACAGTATTAGTTTAGTTTCAAAGGTTGATCAGAGACAAGTTTTCATTCTGGTAGTGGACTGACCAGTCTCTATTCCGAAGATTCAGCGAGAAGAATTAACGGCTGAAGTGCATGAGGTCTGACAAGCCTACGGAGTTTGAGGGAAAGATTGACAACCCGGATCTCAAAGTTTTCGTTACAATGCTATCCAAGTTTCTACTTCTCTGTTAACTTGTGAAAATTCACATTTCATTAATGATATACTTATTTATTCAATACATTCTTACTGTTGTTATTTTGATATTGTTCTGACAAAATAATTTTCAAAATGATAAATTGGTGTTTTTATTAAAACGTTCTATTCCATCTTATTCATATAAGAACTTTGTTGAACACTTGACAGATTTAGTTTTTATGGATGCTATGATTGCTGATCGCGGCTTATCAGGCATAAAATACTAGTTTAATTAAGGTAGCAATCTGCTCCGATCCAGAGAGATTTCTACGGTTCAAAGCCATTTAATTGAATAAATCCCTATATTATTACATGTACATAATCTTTACAAAGTTAAAGTTGCTTTCTTTGCTTTATGAAAATAAGTTTTATACCTTCTATTTATTCCAATTACGGAAGTATCTGTTTGTAATCAAAATCTCAAGACGGAACTGTTCTCTAAACTCGATATAATATTTCTATCTAATCCTAATTTACCAAAACCAATTACATCAACTAAACATATTTCTTTTATTAAATCTAAACACGTGATTAAAACCGAATTAAATAAAGTTTTAGTTAAAAAGCGTTCCATGTGGGTTCGATATCTTTTATTACTACAAGCGTATACCGTGCACTTGCGGAAATCGCTCAACAAGTTTTTGGCGCCGTTGCTGGGGAACGCCAAATTTTTAACAAAAATTTATGTTTTTCGTGTTTTATTCCGAACCTTGGTTTATAGTATATGTATTTATTTAATTTATAGTTTTTATTTATTTATTTGAGGATGGTCACTAGGACTAAATCCTCGTTGTTATTTAACGTTTGCAATTAGATGTTTGCAGATAAAAAAATTCAAGTTTTTCTTCAAAGATAACCTAGAGATTTGATTATCAATGAAATTCACAGAAGGACTCTACAGAAAAGAAATTCGGCTAGCAGATACATCATAGAAGAGAAAATTCTTGAAAAGCTTGTCAGGAACATAACAGATGGTTTTACCATAAATTTTTTTTAATCTCTTCCCAAACACATTTACCTCTTTTCTATACACTAACCCTTCGCCAAAACATCATTTCTCTTTGTACAAAAATTATTCAATTCCTACATTACACCCACATAATTTCTTCTTTTATCATATCATTTCCTTAAACACCTACATTTATCTCTCCAAGAAATAGCCGATCAACTTTGTTGGTCCCTTGTTTAGTTGCAAGTATAGTTCCAAGGGGGGGGTTAGGAACTATTTAAACTTTTTTCGCAATTTAGGCAGACTTCTTTTTCTAAAGAAAAAGGTTTGAACAGCGGCGCAGAGTAAACAACAAGATACTGGCTTAGTCAACAGGTGACTAGGTCAGTTCCTCAGCTTGAGTCAGGAGATAGCACTTGGAGTCTATTCCTGAACTCAGACGTTCAACGCGCACAACTCAACTTGACCTCTTTACTTGGTCAGTTTTGATTATTTAAAGCAAGCAATATAAATTAGGAGTTAAGGTTTAGAAATACTTCACTCAGCAGATTTATCCAGGTTCGGCTTCTTCTAAGCCTACGTCCTGTCCCCGGAACACTTCCGAGATTTCGAATTCTCTACTGAGCTCTTTAAAGGTAGAGCCTCAAACCTTTTACAATATCAGCAATTGAGTATGACAAGAGTACCTTCCTCTATACTTCTACTCAATCCTAATCTCTCCGCTGAGTACTTAAAACCGAGTACTCAGCCTCTCCTTTCTACTTCTAGAAATGATAAAGATTTTGTCCTAAACAACAATTGCTAGAACACCTTAGATGATTGAAAAACAATCACTCTAGACTTTTACACAAATGAATAGACTTTGTAGTGTAAGAAATTTGCTTTGCTTCTTGCTTGCAGAACTTGTAGAGATTTGGTCAGCGTAGTGGCTTGATCAAGTTCTGTGTGTTGTGAAGCTTGTGATGGCACTATTTATAGAGATGTCTGGTCATTCGATCATTTCGAATTTCGAAATAACCGTTGGAGGGAAACGGCTATATGTCGTTGTCATCCTGACTTGCACAGAGCTCTCGGCCAATCATAATCGTGTATCTTCTGTCCTCGGTCAGCACACCAGATGGTCTCTCCTTTTATGGTAAAGTCAACTAGACAGCATACTGTGTCGTCTGAACTTTGCTAAAAGAAGAAACACTTTGTCTGGAAGTTTTCCTCTGCCGGTCTGCTGTCTTGTACGCTTTGTCGAGACTACTCAGCAGCTTCATTGTGAAGTTGTTCCTGAAGGTCTTCTAGATCCTTCCGTTTGCTGAGTTGCGTTTTTGTCCAAAACGACAACGTCTTGACATACGCGGGCCGAGTGTACTGAGTTGTTTGACTTGGGCCTTGGCTTCCGTATTGGGCTTGGGCCTTCCAATCCTTATGACTTATAACATTTATACTCAACATTGAACAAACACATTAGTAGAATAAATCAATGCATTTAAACTTAGTGTGTTTAGAATATGTATTCTAATTTATACTTAAACAATTTTGTCAAATCAAAATTATGTGGAAAGGTGTTTCAACAAACTCCCCCATTTTGATGTTGGCAAAACTGTTCAGCAAGGAACTCAGTATGAGCTCCCCTATGATAGTTGACCTAATATAATTTAGCAAACTCCCCCGTAAGGGTTGAGCTACTGACTTAGTTTTACTTAAAACATTTAAGGATTTAAATGAGTAAGTCTAAGGTCAGTTTTTAGGTATAGGTCAGCTATATCACATATTCTATTTACTCAGTGTTAAGCGGAAGGTTTAAACATACAGAGCGCGTGCTGAGTAATTTGTTCAATGAGTTCTTATCAGAATACTTCATAAGTACATGGGTTCATGTCAAACATGTTATCAGCATATCATTTAGTCAATAAACATTACAAGTTTTAAACATAGCTAATTTAATTGAAGATACATAATAACTCAGTACTTTAATAGCATATATCATAACTCAAGATTTGAATAAGAAAAGTAAGTATGATATATATTGATAGCAGTCAGTAATTACACAGAGAAAAGAAGGAAGACAAATAGATTGCAACTGTTTTGGCCTAAGTTATGCTTATTTCTTTTTCTTGCCCTGTGACTGACTTTGCTCGTACTGACGTCGCTCATGCTGAGCTCTAGCAGCTTGCGCTTTCTCCCCCGTTTTGTCAACTTCAGGGAGCTTGAACGCATCGGTTAAGACAACGCGAGTCAGTTCTTGTGAAAGCTCTTTTAGCTTGTCGGCACTATCATTGACGCCATAAAAAATGGCAAATCCATCAGCTGATACTTCTACTGGTACTCGAAGATCAGCAGCACTGAGCATATTGATGCTGAACGCTTGAGCTTTGGCTTGCCAGATGAGAGCTTCAGAGAGGCCAGCAAGGACTTGGTGGAATGTCTTCAAGAGAGCTGAGTCATAATGATGACACTGGAGATTATTATGACGGATGTGGTTGAAAGATTGCTGTGCGAGAGACAGCAACTCATTCTGCTTCAACGCGTCAGTATCCATTTCTTGCTTGTTCAGGTTAAGTAGCCTGACAGCCTCACTGATTTGCTCAACTGAGCACTGACTATAGGACACCATTTGCTCATTTATCTTGAGTTGCTCAGTATGCAGCTGAGCAAAAAGCATCTTCAGTTCTGAGGAAGTGGCGTAGTCAGTGTTCACAGCAGATAACCTCTGGACTTGCTGATGTAGCGAGTTCAGATGTTGAATTGTGGACAGTTGAATCTCTGCCAACTTGGCAAGTGAGTCTTGCTTTGCTTGCTGGGTTTGAAATGATAAGACGACATTCAGCAGGTCCTTGAGTCCCTTGACTTCGTTGAGAAGTAGAGTGACTTGGGAGAGCTGAGTTGTCTCTGGGAATGAGGATCCAGCAGCAGGTGAAGCAGACTGTTGAAGATCTTGGATGAGAGCTTGCACTGAGTCGATGAGATTCTTGCCGGACTCAGTGGCATCCCTATGTACATCCGTATGACCAGAAGAGAAGGGTGTGAGAGGAGTACCCTGGTCAGTGACAGGATGAGTTTGCTCAATCTGCACTTGAGATGGAGGAATTGTTGTGTGATCGGCAGAGAGATTGGTTGTAGAGGTGTTAACTCGAACACTGTCTGTGCTGACGGCAGAAGGATGGGGAGTCAGCACCATGCTTGAGGAGACAGCATGAGCAGTGGTCGGTTCAACCTGACTGGTTGAAGTAGTGGAAGTATGATGCTCGGCATGTTCCTGTTGAGAAGAAACAGAGGCTTGTTTTTCCAACGGCGTTGTAGTAGAGGAAGTTGAGGGCCGTTTGAAAAATTTTAATTGGACGGTAGAAGGATCCTTTGTTGTCTTGGAGAGGACAAGTTCAGGAATAGATGGTGATTGCAAAGGGGGTTCACTGACCATTTTCTTACTGGCCTTAACCAGCTTTCGCCTTCTACGTGGTGGAGAGGTATGATGAGCAGGTTCTTCTGAGTGAGTAGGTTCTTTTTCCTCATTATGGGTCTGGTCAGCTTGATCCACTTGCTCAATTCCAGCAGCTAACTCAGTGTCAGTCTGCACAGCTCCACCAGCTAACCCAGTGTTAGCGTCCTCAACTTCAATTTCACTGTCATACTCTTCAGACTCCGCAGCGTCATCCTGACCGCTGGTTTCATCATCTTCTTCTTCTTCTTTTTCAGTATTATCTCCATCAAGTTCTTCCTCAACTTGGGATATGAAGTGGTCATCTAACTGGACCTCAGGTTCCTCAGCATCAGTACCTTGGCATTGAGTGAAATGAGAATCACCTGGTACAATAAAATCTGTCGGCATGACGTCGAGAGGTGCCAGTGTTGAAGACTTCTGCTTCTTCTGAGATAGCTCAGCAGCTTCCTCAGTGTCAGGCTCATCTTGCCTGCTTCTCTTCTCAGCTGACTTTCCAGCTGACCTCTGCCTCTTTGCTGGAGACACAGCATTAGGTGCCTCAGCAGATTTTCTCTTGCGAGAAACTGGGGCCTTAGTTCTTCGCCCTTTCTTAGGCTCAGCAATAGTCTCCTCAGTCTGACCAGCTTGGCCAACAGCAGCAGCAGCTTTTCCTTTCTTCAAGGGCTGTCCAAATTTAAGTGCCCTCAGCGAGGCAGCTGTGATTTCAGTTCCTCTAAAAGATTCCTCACCTTCGAGGTCAATCTTGTGGTCGATGAGGATCCTGGTGATGATTGATCCCAACCTCATTGTACCCATGCTGCGTAGGAACCCAGCAACTAAGAAAACTGGCATGTTGATGGGGGTGTACGTCAGCATGTGCCATATGAAGCACTGTTCAAAGTTGGTTGCTGATGTAGTGCAGTTGATCTTTGGGTAAATGAAATAGCTCAGCAGGTAGTGAGCCATCTTCTGATGCTGTCCCATTGAGGATGATGAGATCTCTCCTGAGTGACCCTCAGGTTTGCAGAAGGTATGGACGTAGTCGGTCTTGTCCTGATCTCCTAACTTTCTCAGCCTTACTCCCTCAGTTTTGAGCTGGAGGAGATTTCCTATGTACAGAGGGTTGATGAAGATGGTTTTCCCTTTTACTTCAGTGCTCAGGTAGTCGGCGGAGTCACTGGCAACCTTGAGGTTGTGGTAAAATTCCCTCACTAGGTCAGGATATGTCTCATCCCTGACCGAGAACAGCCCAGTCCATTCATTCTTGGAAATCCACTCAGCAAATGGCTGTTCGTTCTGTACAAAGTGCTCCGAAACCCATCTAGAGGGTTCTACCTTCCATTCACATACATTGTCGAAGACCTTTGAGTAGGTCCTGATCTTAACAGCTTTCCCTTGGCCAGAGGTTTGGCCAGTTTTACCCTTGCTCGGTGTAGAGGGGTTTCGTGAAGGTTCATCGGAGCTGGACTTATTTTGGCCGGCACCGGAGACGTTGAAGGATAGCTTAGTCATGCTTCTAAGATGGAGAGAATAGAGGTATTTGAGAGAGAGAAATTTGGGTGATTTCGTAGCCTTAAAGATTTGTTGAGCGTAAGGAGTAAAAGATGGGGAATTGCCCATGATTTATAGACGAGTTGAACGGTGTGGATCTTAACCAAATCCATGTGTCAGTTGCCTTAGGATCATGTACCGACAGGGATCCTGGCATTTATGACACATTACGGCGAATACGTCATCCTAGGTTATACGCGTGCTTGGAATTTATGCTAACGGATTAATCACTAAGTATTTAGAATGTCAAGCGTTTGATATTCTGAGAGGTTAGTGCATTATTTAAGGATGATTTTAAGTTCAAGTTCTAAACTAATTTACTCAGTGTGCAAGTTTACTCAGTATTGTATATTTAGTCAGTTTCAAGAGATACTCAGCAAACAATAAATCATTCAGCATGTAATTCACTCAGCATTCAATATTCATTTAGCACAGGAATTTACTGAAGAGGATTAAACATACCAATTGCTTCTCTCAGTATGCTAAATTGCTCTCGTGCTAGAGGCTTTGTAAAGATATCAACAAGCTGCTCGTCTGTTGGTACATACGTCAGCTTGATTTCTTTCTTAAGTACATGATCTCTGATGAAGTGATGTCGTATACTGACATGTTTCATCCTGCTGTGTTGAATTGGGTTCTTTGAGAGGTCAATTGCACTTTTGTTGTCGCATTTGACTTCAATTGTCTTTGTTTGAACACCATAATCTTTAAGCTGTTGCTTAATCCAAAGGACCTGAGTAACACAACTTCCAGCAGCAATGTACTCAGCTTCAGTTGTGGACAGGGCTACTGACGCCTGCTTCTTGCTGAACCAAGATACAAGACAGCTTCCTAGGAATTGGCATCCTCTAGAGGTGCTTTTTCTTTCCAGCTTGTCTCGTCCATAGTCAGCGTCAGTGTATCCGATGAGTGTAAAGTCATGAGTGTTTGGATACCACAGACCTGCATTTACTGAGCTTTGCAAATATCTAAGGATCCTTTTTACAGCTATGTAATGGGATTCTTTAGGGTTAGCTTGATATCTAGCACAATAACATACTGAGAACTGAATGTCCGGTCTACTTGCTGTTAAGTAAAGTAAAGAGCCAATCATACCTCGGTATAACTTGCTGTCTACTGGCTTACCATTCTCATCAGCGCAGAGGACAGTGTCAGTGCCCATAGGAGTGGATATTGGCTTGCAATTTTCCAAGTCATATTTCTTTAAGATCTCCTTGGCATATTTTGCTTGACTGATGAAGATGCCATTGTTTCCTTGTTTAATTTGAAGACCGAGGAAGAAGTTGAGTTCTCCCATCATAGACATTTCAAACTCAGTCTGCATTTGTTTGCTAAACTCCTTGCACATTGATTCGTTAGTTGCACCAAATATTATATCATCAACATAAATTTGGGCCAGCAGGGTATCTTTACCCTTTTTCTTAATGAATAAGGTTGTATCAGCTTTGCCCCTGACGTAATTTCTAGTCAGCAGGAAACTGGTCAGCCTCTCGTACCAAGCACGTGGTGCTTGCTTGAGGCCGTACAGAGCCTTTTTGAGTTTGTAAACATGGTTTGGGAACTTAGGGTCCTCAAAACCTGGAGGTTGATTTACATAAACCTCCTCGTTTATAACTCCATTAAGAAATGCACTTTTGACATCCATTTGGAATAATTTAAAATTCATGTAAGATGCATATGCACATAATATTCTAATTGCCTCCAGCCTTGCCACTGGGGCAAAGGTCTCACCGTAGTCTATACCTTCTTGCTGACTATAGCCCTGAGCTACAAGCCTTGCTTTGTTCCTGACTACGTTTCCTTGTTCGTCCATCTTGTTCCTGAAGACCCATCTTGTTCCGATGGTCTTTTGACTCTTTGGATGAGGCACTAACTCCCATACATCATTTCTTCGAAATTGATCGAGCTCCTCTTGCATTGCGTTCATCCAGAATTCATCGTACTCAGCTTCAGCGAAATTCTTCGGTTCTTGTACTGAGATGAAAGCAACATTGCTGAGGTATTTCCTGAGTTGATTCCTCGTCATCAGGGTATTCCCAGCAAAATCAAGGATTGCACTTTCGGAGTGCCCTTTAGGAATCCTTATTTCTTTGGGTAGATTCATGTCTTGTGCTGTTCCTGTTTCAACAATCTCTGCAGAAGTAGATGGGTCAGTAAAAGTAATCTTAGGTTCACTCTTACTCTTGGTCAGCCTTTTCGTGAATGACTCAGTAGCTGGTTCTGAGTCAGCGATGGTTACTGAGTTTGGATCATCTTCGGTCAGCGGCTGGTATCTACCTGCAGGGTCAGTTTCATCAAACTCTACATGTATTGACTCTTCTAAAACTTGAGTTCGCTTATTAAAAACTCTGTATGCTTTGCTGTTTGTTGAGTAGCCCAGAAAGATAGCTTCATCAGCTTTTGAATCAAACTTTGCTAAGCTATCTTTGGTATTTAAAATAAAACATCTACAGCCAAAGGCACGAAAGTATCCAATATTGGGCTTTCGTCCTTTCCAAAGTTCATAGGGGGTTTTCTTGAGTATAGGTCTAACTAGAGCCCTATTAAGAATGTAGCATGCTGTGTTAACAGCCTCACCCCAAAAATACTTTGGAAGCCTATGCTCATCCAGCATTGTCCTGGCTATTTCAACCAGAGTTCTAATCTTCCTTTCTACAACCCCATTTTGCTGAGGTGTTCTAGGAGCAGAAAAATTGTGGTCAATGCCGCTGGCTTCACAGAATTCAACAAACTTTTGGTTTTTGAATTCTCCACCGTTATCACTACGGATATGAGCTAATTTTAGGTCTTTTTCATTTTCAATTTTTCTAACCAAATTTGAAAATGTCTCAAAGGTCTCATCCTTGCTGGTCAGCAAGATAACCCACGTATACCGAGAGAAATCATCTACAATGACCAAGGAAAATCTTCTTCCACCCAGACTCAGCGGCTGGACTGGACCAAAGAGATCCAAGTGTAGTAATTCTAACGGACGTTTAGTTGAGACGATGTTTTTACTGTGAAAAGATTGTTTGGTTTGTTTTCCAGCTTGGCAAGCGTGGCATAATTGATCTTTTTGGAATTTAAGTTCAGGCAGTCCCTCAACCAATTGCTTTCTTGCTAGTTTGGCCAGGAGGTCCATGCTTACATGACCAAGTCTCCTGTGCCATAGCCAGGAATTTTCTTCCTTTGTTACTAAGCACACAGTTTCTGAAAACTTTTTCTCTAAGTCTAGCATAAAGACATTATCTATCCGAGGGGCAGTTAAAATTAACTCATTAGTTTTACCCTCGTATATTTTACATCCAGTAGCATCAAATATAATTTTTCTCCCATTGTCACATAGCTGAGCTACGCTGAGTAAGTTATATTTGAGTCCGCTGACTAGGGAGACAGATTCAATAGTAGGGTTACCTCCGACGGTTCCTGAGCCTACTATCTTACCCTTCTTGTTGTCTCCAAAACTTACACTCCCTCCTCGTTTACGTTCAAACGTGATGAACTGAGTTTCATCACCCGTCATATGCCTTGAGCATGCGCTGTCAATATACCACATCTTTGACTTCTCGGCACATCTCAGGCTTACCTGCATTGTAACTAGTTACTTTTAGGTACCCAACTCTTTTTGGGTCCTGACTTGTTAGGTTCAACAGGTAAAGCATCATATTTTATTTTATGGCGACATACATTAATAGTGTGGCCATCTCCTCATCATCAGTTGAACTCCCGTCAGTGGAGTCAGCCTTCATGACAAGTGACTTCTGCTTCTTGTCATCAGATTTTTCCTTCACCTCAAAGTTCTTCATTGATATCTCATGGGTCAGCAATGAACCGATGAGTTCGTCATATTTGTAGGTGGTTAAATCCTGAGCTTCCTCAACTGCTGTCTTCTTTGCTTGCCAGTCTTTTGGAAGACTCCTGAGTATCTTTTTGACTTGTTCTTCCTCAGTGAAGATTTTCCCAAGTCTCTTGAGCTCATTAATGATGTTGGTGAACCTTGCGTTCATGTCTGAAATGCCCTCATCATTGTTCATCTCGAACAGCTCGTACAGTCTCATCTGCTGATTCACCTTGGATTCTTTTACTTTGTTTGTTCCCTCGTAGGTGACTTCCAGCTTCTTCCAGATCTCTTTTGCCGACTCACAACCTGAGATTTTGTTATATTCTGCAGCATCGAGCGCACAGTGAAACATATTGATAGCCGAAGTATGGTTTTGAAGCTTCTTAAGATCATCCTCTGTCCATTTGGCCTCAGCTTTTATAACTGTTTGGCCAGCCACAACCTCAACAGGTACAAACGGCCCTTGGACTATAGATAGCCAGGCACTCATGTTTGTAGCCTGAATGAAGTTTTTCATCCTATTCTTCCAGAAGGTATAGTTTGACCCGAAGAATAGGGGAGGCCTAGTAATGGACAGCCCCTCAGGCAGTATTTGAGTTGTTTGGTTTCCAGGGAGAAACCGAGTGCTGTTTTCGCCCATGGTAGGGATCAGCTTAAGGTTGTTAGACCTTTTAAAGTGAGCTTTTAGGCTCTGATACCACTTGTTGGTCCCTTGTTTAGTTGCAAGTATAGTTCCAAGGGGGGGTTAGGAACTATTTAAACTTTTTTCGCAATTTAGGCAGACTTCTTTTTCTAAAGAAAAAGGTTTGAACAGCGGCGCAGAGTAAACAGCAAGATACTGGCTTAGTCAACAGGTGACTAGGTCAGTTCCTCAGCTTGAGTCAGGAGATAGCACTTGGAGTCTATTCCTGAACTCAGACGTTCAACGCGCACAACTCAACTTGACCTCTTTACTTGGTCAGTTTTGATTATTTAAAGCAAGCAATATAAATTAGGAGTTAAGGTTTAGAAATACTTCACTCAACAGATTTATCCAGGTTCGGCTTCTTCTAAGCCTACGTCCTGTCCCCGGAACACTTCCGAGATTTCGAATTCTCTACTGAGCTCTTTAAAGGTAGAGCTTCAAATCTTTTACAATATCAGCAATTGAGTATGACAAGAGTACCTTCCTCTATACTTCTACTCAATCCTAATCTCTCCGCTGAGTACTTAAAACCGAGTACTCAGCCTCTCCTTTCTACTTCTAGAAATGATAAAGATTTTGTCCTAAACAACAATTGCTAGAACACCTTAGATGATTGAAAAACAATCACTCTAGACTTTTACACAAATGAATAGACTTTGTAGTGTAAGAAATTTGCTTTGCTTCTTGCTTGCAGAACTTGTAGAGATTTGGTCAGCGTAGTGGCTTGATCAAGTTCTGTGTGTTGTGAAGCTTGTGATGGCACTATTTATAGAGACGTCTGGTCATTCGATCATTTCGAATTTCGAAATAACCGTTGGAGGGAAACGGCTATATGTCGTTGTCATCCTGACTTGCACAGAGCTCTCGGCCAATCATAATCGTGTATCTTCTGTCCTCGGTCAGCACAGCAGATGGTCTCTCCTTTTATGGTAAAGTCAACTGGACAGCATAATGTGTCGTCTGAACTTTGCTAAAAGAAAAAACACTTTGTCTGGAAGTTTTCCTCTGCCGGTCTGCTGTCTTGTACGCTTTGTCGAGACTACTCAGCAGCTTCATTGTGAAGTTGTTCCTGAAGGTCTTCTAGATCCTTCCGTTTGCTGAGTTGCGTTTTTGTCCAAAACGACAACGTCTTGACATACGCGGGCCGAGTGTACTGAGTTGTTTGACTTGGGCCTTGGCTTCCGTATTGGGCTTGGGCCTTCCAATCCTTATGACTTATAACATTTATACTCAACATTGAACAAACACATTAGTAGAATAAATCAACGCATTTAAACTTAGTGTGTTTAGAATATGTATTCTAATTTATACTTAAACAATTTTGTCAAATCAAAATTATGTGGAAAGGTGTTTCAACAAACTTTTCTCAGACAGATATGTTAGAAAGTAGGAATGGGGAATACAGTCCTTGAAATTATCTTATCCCCCAGGAAGGAATTGTCAATTTTTACCATAGTTTCAACAGTTTCAGTTAATGTGCGTAGTTTTTGTTCGAGGCCAGAACCAGAAGTTCGGACATTCAACCGAAATCATTAGATCCTTAAATTGAGAAAACGCTAAAAAAGAAAGCGCTTAAAAAAATGCTAAAAAAAATACCAAAAAAAAGAGAAAAAAATAATAATTTCAGAGTTTGGGATACATTTCTACTTTCTTTTCTTCCCACTTGAAATTATTCTCAGGTAAGTAAACAGAACCATTATTTAGAACCGGTCTAGATAAATGACTCTGTGCATAATTCTCCTTGAGAATTCTTAAGGATTATCACCTTTTTAGTTTTTAATATTTCATATTCTAATTTTTACATTTTATTTTAGTTTAATTTTTATATTCATCTTTAGTTTAGCAATAATGATTAGTTTAGAAATAAAAAAAAATTTCATTGAAAGATATTGAAAATATGCTATGTATCTTAAATATTTGTACTTAATGAGGAAAGTGTCTTTAGATTTAAAGAAATCTCAATTGAATTAAAATCACACATAATTTAAGTTTCTGATTGTATAGAGATTTTTAAACAAATCTCTACACTGATTTTTATTTGACGTTTTATAAATTTCTGAACTTACTGAGAATTTTTAATTCTCAACTAAGATTTTAAAATTCTCTATAGAACTAGGGAGGACCAATGCAAAGCATTCCTTGCCAATGGGCAAGATGTGTTACGATCGATATTCCAATTTCTCGACCATGACACGCATAATTTTCAATAAGATGTCTTTTGTTCTATGAAAATTAATTTATTTAGTTTTCATATTTTTAATTTTTAGTTTTTCTTATCTTATGTTCATAATTTTTATTTTTCTTTTTAATTTATATATTTTTTTTTGTTTTTATTTTCATTTTTATTTTGTGTACAAATAAGTTTGTCAACATTAAAATTTTAATCTAGTCATGTTTTGAAAATGATTTCATTGAGTGTTAAGTGATCTTGAGGAATTACAAAATGCAAAAATCTCAGTTGAGATTTTCCATGTTTCAGGATTTGGAAATCTCAGTTGAGATTCCGAAAATCTCAGTTGAGATTTTCTGTCTTTTCCAATTTGAAATAACTGTAAGGGATTACAGCCATCTGATTTTTAAAATTTCTGTCAGTTGATTCGAAGAGGTATCACTTTTTGCATCTTTTCTTTTTAACAGACACAACCTTTCACTTAAATGTCTTATACATTCCTGTAGGATCAGACTTATTCCATTTTCATTTCATCTTTCTGAATTTCCTTCTCAAATCCTCAATCAATCCTACAGACTTCATTTTCTTCTCTCTCACAGACATGACTAAGTCTTTGAAAAATGTTCGAAAACACACTTCTGCTCATAGCAAGCGTGTTGACATTTCTTCATCGTTATGGTGCATGGTTTCCAATTTATAACCATGACGAAGGGAAACGTTTTCTGCAATTCAGATATGCTCAATTCTTTGGCATGATGTATATGGACGAGTTTCTGAACGAGAAACTCGGGATAAGCGAAGACATTGATCGATATCTTACTAATTTGGGTTGGACCAAATTTGTTTCTATGAAATTTTCTATTATTGGAAATTAGGTTCTGGAATTTTTCTCCACTGTTCGATTCGTCAATAAGAGACGTGTTCGTCTCAGTTTTCGTTGTGAGGGGCAGGTCTTCACTTTTGGATATCCAGAACTACATGATTTTGTCACCGTTGTCGGGGAACACCAAATTTTTGTGTTAAGTGGTCTTGAGGAATTACAAAATGCAAAAATCTCAGTTGAGATTTTCCATGTTTCAGGATTTGGAAATCTCAGCTGAGATTCCGAAAATCTCAGTTGAGATTTTCTGTCTTTTCCAATTTGAAATAACTATAAGGGATTACAGCCATCTGATTTTTAAAATTTCTGTCAGTTGATTCGAAGAGGTATCACTTTTTGCATCTTTTCTTTTTAACAGACACAACCTTTCACTTAAATATCTTATACATTCCTGTAGGATCAGACTTATTCCATTTTCATTTCATCTTTCTGAATTTCCTTCTCAAATCCTCAATCAATCCTACAGACTTCATTTTCTTCTCTCTCACAGACATGACTAAGTCTTTGAAAAATGTCCGAAAACACACTTCTGCTCATAGCAAGCGTGTTGACATTTCTTCATCGTTATGGTGCATGGTTTCCAATTTATAACCATGACGAAGGGAAACGTTTTCTGCAATTCAGATATGCTCAATTCTTTGGCATGATGTATATGGACGAGTTTCTGAACGAGGAACTCGGGATAAGCGAAGACATTGATCAATATCTTACTAATTTGGGTTGGACTAAATTTGTTTCTATGAAATTTCCTATTATTGGAAATTGGGTTCTGGAATTTTTCTCCACTGTTCGATTCGTCAATAAGAGACGTGTTCGTCTCAGTTTTCGTTGTGAGGGGCAGGTCTTCACTTTTGGATATCCAGCACTACATGATTGGTTTGGATTTCCACCCCGAGACATAACTCAACACCATCCTGGAAGGGATATGACTTCTAGAGATATATGGAGGATGTTAACAGGATTTTGGCGATTCAATCCACGTCTTGCCTTCAACAAATCCATCAATTCTAATTCCATGCTGTATCTACATAAATTCCTCTGTCACAGCCTTTTTGGTCGAGTCAGTAGCAATGTTGTGAAAGATATTGATCTCTATGTGGTGGGCGACATTTTCCAAGACAACTCAGTGAACTCCTCGAAGATTCTAATGGAGGGGTTAATTGCTGCTTCCCGTTCGAAGAACCGGAAGATTGGGTTCGCCAACATCATTTGTGGAATAATTTTAGGAGTCAAGGGAACCATTTCTGTTCCTTAGACTGATACAGAACCATTCCCCATTATAGACTACGAGTTCTTGGAGAACGAGGGGCTTGTCAAACGAGTTTTTCGTTCTGGTCCAACATTCCTTTCTGCACCAGAGAGGCAAATCTTCATTCAAACGAAGATTAACAGAGCCAATGCACGTCGTCTGTCATCTACTTAGGGATATAATATGAGTTTCTGTTTTGTTTCCTTATATATATGAGTGTTTATATTTTTGTGTTTATATGAGTAAGATGTTTTTATGTAATATATATTAAGGTATTGTTTATATTTTAGATTATAATAAATAAAAGTGCATTAATTCCTTAGTTTATTTTCTTTTATTTAAGGAACAACCTTTGGTTTTCCTTTAATTTAATGTTTCAGTTTTGTTTATCTCAGTTTCAGGGATTAATATTCACATTAATGTCACTTAATTATAAGAGGAATTGGTTTAGAAGTGTCAAAATCATAAAAAACAGTCCCAATTTTACCCAGAATTTCCAAAATCTCAGTTGAGATTCTGAATTCTCAGTTGAGACAGCAAGAGGACCACTTTCAGCAAAAATTTCGACCACCTACGTACTTGCTGTCGCGACTGAGATTTTGAAAATCTCAGTCGCGACTTGCGACTTCCAGTCACGGGATTAGGGGCGAATTTTACCTCTTTTCCTATTCCTACTCTAAATACTTACCTATTCATCTATCCTAATCAATACCTATTACTTACACCTATTTAAATCACATCTTTTTACACCAATCAATCATCTTTTCTCTTCCCAATACCAAGATTCACTCATCTTCCCCATAAATCTTTACTCTATTCATCTTCTTCTTCCCTAATTCACCACCATTATCTTTTACTCTTCCTTTCATTCTTTCATATTTTCTTCATCTCTTTCACCAAATTTCACAAACAAAAATACCTCGACAAAAGACCGTTGCTAACAAAACTAAGGCCACCGAAGTCAATCGATTACGGGTTCAATATGGAGCACCGTTCGATATTACGACGGAAGCCGAAGGACGCAAATATCGCCGATTTTCTAATAGCCAAATAGAGTTCGTCGACATGCTTTTTCTTGACACCGACACGGTAAACACACTTTCTTTTACCGAGCGTATTGATGAATTTCTTTCCGTTCTTGGTTGGAAACAATTTTCTAGTATGCGTTTTCCTAGTCTTAAATCGCATATTATTGAGTTTTTGGTTACTCTAACCTATGACAAGAAGAAAGGAGTTATCTCTTTTCGGAATGATGGAGTTCGTTATAACGTCGGGTATGCGGCAATGAACCGATGGTTTGGCTTTCCTACTCGGAATTTTTATTCCAAACCAAAGCCTTTTAATTCACACACGGTTTGGCAATCTTTAACCGGTTTAGATGTTTTTAATCCAAAGAATACTTCTAGTAAGTTGCTTAAGGATGATTGTATCTTCTTCTTTCACAAGTTTTTATCATTTTCCTTATTTGGTCGGGTTGAAAGTTCAAAAGTGCAAGTTCGTGATTTGTTTGTGTTGGATAGTATTTTTAAGGGTTTGACCATTGATAGTATTGAGATGATATTTACTAATTTGGTTCGGACTTCCAAGTCTCGCAATAAGCAAGTGCCCATGGGTAATTTAATTACCGACATTGTTTTGGTTGCTCGGGGTGAATTAGTAGATTATCAAAATATGCCTCATGTTGGTTTACCTTCATTGGATCTCACGGCACTACAAAGGGCCAATTTATTGAAGAAAATGGGACCGCCCGCCTTTATCTCTTATGAAGCTCGTACAAGACGTGTTTTTGCTACCTTGGGTGGTGAAGCTTCGAGTTCTCAAGGTTTGGGTGCCCAAGATGATGATGAGGAAGATGAAGAAGAATTTGATGAAGAAGAGGAGGAGGAGCATGTTGATGTTAATGCCACCGAGCAAGCAAATGTGGAACCGAATGAAGAAGAACAAGTTGGATGGCAACGTGTTTTGCAACAAATAAATGAGCATAACCGTCACATGAATTTGCGGTTAGATGAAGTCGTTGCCACCAATACCGAAATGAGTTCGAGGATAAACACGGTGGATGCCAATATCACTACGTTGAGACGTGAGCACAAATCTACTCGTCGCCGGTTGCTATCTTTCTTCCGACGCTAAGGAGTTGAGACTACGTCTTCTCCACCGAGTTCACCTTGATAGGTTTTATCCTTTCCATCTTTAACTCATTTTCGTTATTATTATGTCTTGTTAAATTTGGTACAATATTTTTCATTATGTTTGGTACAATTTTCTTTAGGGTAAATTCTAAAAAAAAAACCCCTGTGGTTTCATGGATTTCCAAAAAAACCCATGTGGTTTGTTTTTACAAAAAAAAGGAGCGTGTTATACGCCGTTACCCGAAAAACGGAAAATGGCTTAACGGTGTTAAAAGTGGTGATGTGGCAAAGGGTAAAATTGGAAAAAGAGATTTTTTTTTATTTTTTTATTTTTCTTTCTTAAAAACCCAGCAATGTTAGGTGCTACAGAAATGGAAGAAGAAGTGAAGAAATTCGAGGAAATAAAGATGGGCGTCAAAGGCTTATCAGATTCCGGCATCACTTCCATCCGCAGATTCTTCATTCATCCACCTGAATCATGACCAGATCTCCATCCAAATCCATCTCTAACATCTCTCACAATTTCTACTATCGATCTATCCGCCATTAATTCCGATCGCGCCAAAATCATCAATCAAGTGAAAGAAGCTGCAACAAATTGGGGCTTTTTCAAATGATCAACCACAGAATCTCTCAATCAGTTCTTAACTCTACTCTGCAATCAATCAGATCCTTCCACGATCAACCTCACGAAATCAAATCGAAATACTATGAACGCGAAGAAATCGACGGAGTCATGTACGCTAGCAACAATGATCTATATCGAACAAAGGCAGCGGCGTGGCATGACTCGTTGCAGATTTGGGTGGGAGCGCCGGCGCCGGTGAAGGCAGAGGAGATAACTGCAAACAAAATTTCTTCGCGTGTTTTGCGTTTTCTTTTACCTGATATATATAAATTAATTAGTTTTGTTTATAATGATTTTAGGTTCTTGTTACCTTAAGAACTGGAAAACTAATATTGAAGATCATCTACTCCTAAAGGCTAAATATCTTGCTGTTAGATTTAGAAATATTCAAAGAGGAGGAGGAGAATAAGGAGAAGGAGAATAAGAAGATCTGTAGAAGAAGAAGAATTTCCAGATTTGTGAAATCTGGAAATTTCCAGATTTCCGGAAATCTGTCCAGATTTTCGGAGAAATCTGGATATTTCCAGAGAAATCTGGGGATTTCCGATTTAAAAAAAAAAGAAAGAGAGGAAGGAGAAGAGAGAGAGGAAGAAGAAAGAGAAGAGAGAGAGGGGAAGAAGAAGAGAAGGAGGAGGAGGAGGAGGAGGAGGAAGAAGAAGAAGAAGAAGAAGAAGAAGAAGAAGAAGAAGGAGAAGAAAAAATAAAAAAGAACAAAAAGTCGTTTTTCCAAATTTACCCTTCGCCACGTCAGCATTTTTAACACTGTTAACCCATTTTCCGTTTTTCGGGTAACGGCGTAACCACGCTCCTTTTTTTTGGTAAAAACAAACCACATGGGTTTATTTGGAAATCGGCCGAACCACAGGTTTTTTTTTTGGAATTTACCCTTTTCTTTATTATTATGTTTGAATGTTATGGTACTATATTTTTCATTTCTAATTCGTATGGTTTATTTCGTACTATTTTTCGTGTTTTATCGCTTTTTTGCACCAATGAGGACATGGTCCAAATTAAGTGTGGGAGGAGATATTTCATATTTATTTTTAATATTAAGTATGAATGAATGCAACGAATGAGAATGAATGCTATTTATTTAAAGTATAAATGCATGTTGTTATTCAATTTTAAGTAAAATATAATATGCAACATTTTCAAAACAAGAAATGCAACATTTTTATATAAAGTGCAACATTTTTCAAAAATTATAGCTATTTTTCATAAATGTAAAATTTTTATTAACTATATATTTCATATGTTTTTAAACAAGTCAACTTTCAAAATAATGTTAAAGCATATTTTAAGGTTATCTTTATTGATAGAAATAATATTTCTATACGGGCAATATTTTTACAAATATTTTTACAAATCTCCGATACGATTTTATAAAAAACGTCTCGAGTAAATGTATATAAGTAAAATTTCTTTAGTTTCAAATCTCTATTTTATATCATGAATTCATGATAAATATAAATCTTATTTTCAATTTTCAATTAGGTTTATAGGCATAAATCAAACTAACAACTTTAGCTTTTTAGCTCGATATGATTTTTCGTCTTACATTAAAAACCAATTGAAGTTTTTAAGGAAACTTTAGCCATAATACATGTTGAATTTCAAGTCAATATATGATGAATGTGCTATTTTTCTTTCCCAATTTTATTTACGTGTTAATTTAATCAAGTAGTCCTATTCTTAACTTTTGGCCACGATTGAAACCAACCTTATCACAATCGAGGTATGAAAGGGAAGAACATTAAGTACCGTTTACTTTTGACCACGATTGCGACCACCCTTATCACGGTCGAGGTATGAAAGGAACGTTAGAAATTAAAGCAAAATTAAACGTGTTTAAAGTTTTAAGTAACGATTGCGTCCACCCATGGCATGGTCGGTACCTCTTAAACGAACACGAAAGCAAATTAATTCATATAAAGTCACGGACGAGACCACCCTTATCACGGGCGTGACTAAGCAAATATATTAAACCTAAGTCCTTAATAAATCTATATTTGTAATAGTTTAGGTTTGGGAAAGGAAATTTTGTGCTTAGAAATGCCTTGAGACGAAAGATTCGAAAAACATGCGTGCTTACACCGTCCCGAATACTTCAATATAAAAATTGAGATACAAGACGAGTAATATATCTCTTTTATACAAGCTAGTTTGATACTTTGCGTATAAATTTACCATGAAAAGTTTATCTTTCGGTTTAACTAATTTAAAGAGGAATATATGGATATATGTTCTATTTATAAAGAGATTGAGTAAAGAACAAATTCAGTGAAATTTTGCTCGGGACTAGCAAAATCTTAAGTGTGGGAGTTTGTTAAGCCCAAAATATACCTAAAATATCATATATAAATACGTTAAATTTACATTGAAATCGTGCTAATTATATTCATTTGGAATACTTTTACGTCTTTATTTACTTCTTTGATGCAAGGTACTTAATTATTTGGTTAAATCCAAATAGGAGCTAAAACGGAGCTAAAATGGAGGAAAAACCTAAAAAATGTACCGAGAATGCATATCAGCCAGAAGAACGCTCAAAGAGGACGAGAAGCAGTCGAAGAGACATGGAGATAACTCTCTGTCGCGACTGAGATTTTCATAATCTCAGTCGCGACTTACGAAAGGCGTCACGGAAGAAGAACGAAATCTTCAACTCGGCCCTGTACCCCCTGTCGCGACTGAGATTTTCAGAATCTCAGTCGCGACAGCGAAGTATTCTGCACATAAATCACATGTTTTAATCCGAGAAACGCGTCTGTTCGTTTGGATAAAAGCGACCCTTCACCAACGGACACGACCCATCATTTACAACCCTTCAACAACTATAAATAAGTGATCCATTTCAGAAATTGAGAGGTTGGAAAATAGTTAGAGAAATTAGAGAGTTGTTATGTTGAAGAAACTCTGACTCAGAAATGAGTTAGAAAGTTAGATTACATTTCTGTGTAAACAAACTTGTTGTACACAAGTTGTTATTAGATTAGTTATAAACACAGTATTAGTTTAGTTTCAAAGGTTGATCAGAGACAAGTTTTCATTCTGGTAGTGGACTGACCAGTCTCTATTCCGAAGATTCAACGAGAAGAATTAACGGCTGAAGTGCATGAGGTCTGACAAGCCTACGGAGTTTGAGGGAAAGATTGACAACCTGGATCTCAAAGTTTTCGTTACAATGCTATCCAAGTTTCTACTTCTCTGTTAACTTGTGAAAATTCACATTTCATTAATGATATACTTATTTATTCAATACATTCTTACTGTTGTTATTTTGATATTGTTCTGACAAAATGATTTTCAAAATGATAAATTGGTGTTTTTATTAAAACGTTCTATTCCATCTTATTCATATAAGAACTTTGTTGAACACTTGACAGATTTAGTTTTTATGGATGCTATGATCGCTGATCGCGGCTTATCAGACATAAAATACTAGTTTGATTAAGGTAGCAATCTGCTCCGATCCAGAGAGATTTCTACGGTTCAAAGCCATTTAATTGAATAAATCCCTATATTATTACATGTACATAATCTTTACAAAGTTAAAGTTGCTTTCTTTGCTTTATGAAAATAAGTTTTATACCTTCTATTTATTCCAATTACGGAAGTATCTGTTTGTAATCAAAATCTCAAGACGGAACTGTTCTCTAAACTCGATATAATATTTCTATCTAATCCTAATTTACCAAAACCAATTACATCAACTAAACGTATTTCATTTATTAAACCTAAACACATGATTAAAACCGAATTAAATAAAGTTTTAATTAAAAAGCGTTCCCTATGGGTTCGATATCTTTTATTACTACAAGCGTATACCGTGAACTTGCGGAAATCGCTCAACAAAATCCAATTTAGAAGAAGGAGCTATTTGTATGAAAAAAAAGAACAGACCCAATGCTTACGAATTTGAACGATTAAGAAGAAAATCAAGAAGAAGAACATTCAAAGTTAATTTCATATGTATTAGAGTTTAAAGGAAAGGAAAATAAAGGAAAAGAAGAACGCAAATCCAAATTGACTAACAGAATCTTCATGAGAATCTAACGGCAAGGACTAAACAGTTCACCGAAAAAAATGTTAGAGACTAAACAATTCACCGAGAAAAATGTCAGGAATTTTATTGTGTTTTTTTAAAATACAGGGACTAAACAGTGTGTTTTATTAAAATATAGGGACTAATAAATTAATTATCCATTAAAATATTTATATTTTTGTATACCAATGTATTAAGTTTTGAATTTTTTTAGAACATCATCTATTCAAAATGGTTTTTTTTTTTAATGAAAGTATTCAAAATGGTTTTAAACCCTGTTATTTGTTTCAGTATTTGTAATTTCAGTTTACATTCAATTTAGTTGAGTAATTTATTATTAATTATAATTATTTATTATTATTAGAATCATTATTAGTTTTATAAGCATTTTATTTTATTATTGTTATTTTTAGGGTTAATTTCAAATATAATCCTTGTGGTTTCAAGTTTTAACAAATAAATACATGTGGTTTGATTTTGAGCAAATAAATGAGTAAATTACATCAATGGTACCTAAACTATATCCTAATTTACAGTTTGGTACCTGAATTACATTTTGTTACAAAAATATACCTAAACTAACGATAATTGGATAATTTAGTACGTTTTACCAGTCACTAACTGGTCAACGTGAAAATTGACCATTTTTTTAAAAAATTGACCAAACTTTTTATATACTCTCATTCTCTCTCCAATTTTTTTCTGCTTTTCCATTGCTTCTTTCTCCTTGATTTTCTTTCTCTAATTTTTTTCTTCTGCACTTGCATTCTCTCTCTTCCATTTCTTCTCTCTCCTCGATTTTCTTTTTCTCTCCAAATTTTCTCTCTAGATCCATCAAAATTACTACAGCTCCAACTTCTGCAAATGAATCGTCTTCTCCAATGGCTGGTTTTTTTTTGAGATGGCAGGCGTTCTACAACTTGCTCAATGAAAGTCTTCTCAAACATTTCTCTGAACAAAACAATGGCTTTTCTCATCACTCTTCACATAATAAACGCCATTCCTCTCATGTGGCAAATACAACAAATCTCTGATTCAGTGAAGTGAGTGGGATAGATTTAATCAATATTAAATAGAATAAAATTCTAAACAGACCTTATAAATCTCACATTTTGGATTTTGGATTTTCGACCAATTGAATTGGGAAAGTTCAGATTATGTAAAATCGAAAAATGGTTACAAAAGTTTTTTTTTTTTCTTTTGACAACGGTTACAAAAGTTTATTAGTTGCATCATTTTATGTCTTCCAGATTGGCAAAGCTGAATTTTGGCTTTTTCAAATTAATTGGAATGGTTTGAATTTACAGGCAATCCGTGTTGAGAATTTTTCCCGATTGCGATAAAACAAAAATAGTAGCACTCGGGTGTTTCTCAAAAATACCCAAAATAATTATCTTTACTATTTTTATCTCTCCCCAAAAATAATTAGACTACCCTCTAAATAAACTCTCAAAAAATTCACAAGGCACAAAGTGCCTCCTCTCACTCCATCTTTCTCAACTCTCCAATCTCTCTTTTTATTTTTCACACAATACTCTCTCCCTCAATCTATTTTTTCTTTATTCTACCCACAACATGTCATTGGCACCCTAAATCTATGGCTTTATATAAGACTTTTTCAACTAATTAGTTGAGAAAGTCAAGGTTTCATATGTGCCATGATTTGTGTCCACAAATCATGGCACAACTTGTTTGACCTTTTTTTTCTTTAATAATACAAATTACATAAACAATTCCCTATTAATATAAATTACAAAAATAGTCCCTAATTAATTAGGACTTCATAACAATTCCCTTTTTTATTTAATTATTTTAAATTAATAGTTAATTTTCTCAACAATTCGCTCAAATTTTCTTTGCCTGACTCTAGATTTTTTAAATTCCCATTATAGCCATATGAAAACATTGACTTTAGTGAGAGAGAAACATAGTTGAGGAGAGAGGAGGAGAGAGATACAGATTTGAGGAGAGAAGGAGATAGATTTGAGGAGTGAGAAATAAATTTAGAGAGAGAAGGAGAGAGAAACACAATAGAAAATCAAAATCTGAAAAAATAGTCAAATAAATTGTTAAATTCGAAATTACTAGTTAGGACCGGTTAAAACTATTAAATTGTCCAGTTATCCATACTTGGAGTATATTTTTGAGACAAAATGTAATTCAGGTACCAAAATGTGAACTTGGACATATTACAGGTACCTTTGATGTAATTTACTCGCAAATAAATACATGTGGCATGCGCCGTTTTTCAAAAACGTGGAAACGGATGATGACGCTGTCTATATGCTGACGTGGCCGAGGGTAATTTAGTCAATAAGAGTCAAATAAATTGTTGTGGTATGCGTGTTTTTGCAAATAGGTACCTGTGGTTTGGATATTTTTGCAAATAGATACCCGTGGTTTGGATGTTTTTGCAAATAGGTACCCATGGTATAACAAACCATAAACAAACGCTTAATTTAGACAAATAGGTACCATTGGTATAACAAACCACAATATTTGCCTAAATTAAGCGTTTGTTTATGGTTTGTTATACCACAAGTACCGATTTGTCTAAATTAAGCGTTTGTTTATGGTTTGGTATACCATGGGTACCTATTTGTAAGAACATCCAAACCACGGGTATCTATTTAAAAAAAATATCCAAACCACATGTACCTATTTGCAAAAACATGCAAACCACAATAATTTATTTAAAATTAACTCTTATTGACTAAATTACCTTCGGCCACGTCAGCATATAGACGGTGTCTTTACCTGTTTCCGTATTTTTGAAAACGGAGCATACCACATGTATTAATTTGCTCGAAATCAAACCACAGGAGTTATATTTGAAATTAACCCTTATTTTTAAAGTTGAGTAGCATTTAGTTGAGGAGTAGTTTAGTTAATTTGGGTCAAAAAGTGAGCATTGATTTTGAGAGCTCTATTGGGATTAGTTTTTAACTAATGCTCCTAAAAGGATGGAAAAGACTATATTATCCCTGGCCAAAAATGTTATTTCCCTCCTATGTCCCAATTAACAATATCCATAATCAATAGCTCTTCCCCATTTATGTTTCTCACTTGGTAAGCTTCATCTTCTACGCCACTTCCCCTTGTAGTTCACCAGGTATGTGTCTTCTTCTTGCTCCTGACTCGATTTCTTTTTACTGGCATGTTTTTACGAAGCCCTGACACTCATCTATCTCTTGGTTTCTCCAGGCTACGATTTTCTCAACTCCCTGTTTAAGGTCAGTTTTGTTCTTCGGATTCATTATCTTTCTTTCTAATTCTGTATTTGGGTTAAAAGGGTTGCTTTAGCGGGTTAGTTCTCAAATTCTGTGATTTTGGTTTTATGCTCAAATTGGTTGCTTCCTGGCAGTTTCTATGATAATTTCACTGTCTTGTTGGATTGAAGAATGGGTTTGCACGAGTTCTTGCGAATGGCCTTTTCTTTTTTAACTTGTACTTTTTGTACCCAGTAAAAAAAAAAAAATCTGTTTTTCTATGTGCAGGTCAATGTTGTATGCGGTCTCTCTCCCTAATACTTGCTCTTTCTGTCCGAGAAATTCTGTTTTTCAGCAAAGGCGTTTGGTTTCTACTAGGCTGTCTGCCCAGGCTACATTGCCAGATAATGGCAATGAAGTTAAAGTAGAGTATACGCCTTGGCTAATTGTTGGACTGGGTAATCCTGGAAATAAGTACCATGGCACCAGGCACAATGTAATTGACTTTTGAAATGAATCTTCTTCATTTTAGTTTTGTTTGATGCTATATTGATTCAGAAAAGTTGTCTCCTCAGGTTGGTTTTGAAATGATAGACCAACTTGCTCAAGCAGAAGGAGTTTCAATGAATACTATTCAATCAAAGGCTCTGCTTGGAATAGGTTCTTTAGTTGAATATTCTTTCTAATGTTTGTTCTTGTTCTATTACTTCTTTTGGCATGTACTGTATGGTTTATTTTTATTCTTTCTGTCATCATCAGTACAGGTTGCATCAAAGAGGTTCCTATCGTTTTGGTAAAACCTCAGTCATACATGAATTTTAGTGGGGAATCCGTAAGTTTCATCTCCTATTTGATAGCTTCATTTGGCCTTGTCATTTTATCTTGTGAAGGCATTTACTTCTTTGCATTTTATTTCTGGTAATGACAATCTGATATGCTTGTATCTAATGTAAATGCATAACTGATATATCTGAGAACATGCTTTATCAGAAATGAAACTATCATAGAAGGTATGGGCTCTAATCCGTTAACTAAGAGGTCTCAACTTTGAGTCCTAGGGTTGCCAGGAGACTTTCTCCTATTTAGGATGTTACCTGCGGGTACAGGACTACCTATGGTTATTCCGAACTATACAGAAGGTGGTAGCAATATCACTACATTGCAAATTATAGCCTTTAGATAATAATCATGATTCTTGATACTGGAAGCTGTTACGATTGACACCTTAAATCAACTCAATGGCATATGCCTGAAGTTTAATAGATTTAAGGATAGAAAATATACTACTAAACTCTATTCTTAGCTTACTTCCATGTTCTAGATTAGTTTTGTTTTTTCGGTGGGGAGGGGGTTTGATGGACGTGAACGCAGTTTATGTATATACAAGGAGCTCTGAGATTTCAAGGAGCAGCTGAAAACACAAGAATTATTGGTTGATTTGGTTTGGAATTGTTAAGTAACTGCGTTTAGTCTCTGTTTTTTTTCTTGTTCTTGGGGAGTAGAGATCAGGGTAATGTTTAAATATAGACTATATAGTTGGCTTATATTTAATATAGTTAAATGGACATGTTTCTTCAACCTTTTCTCACTAACATAGGACTTCTGAGCATCACTTATGTGTAACACCTCCTCCTCTATGACTAACTTTTTCTTTTCTCTCTTTTTTTTTTACTGTTGCCAAGGTTGGACCGCTTGCTGCATATTATAAAGTGCCTCTGCGTCATATCTTACTGGTAAGCTTTATGATACATTAATATGATTAAAAAACAACATGTTGAATTTATCTATAGAACATTAGCCTCATGATTCAGAAATATGAACATGTAGATCTATGATGAGATGAGCTTACCTAATGGTGTCATGAGACTTCAGCCAAAGGGAGGACATGGCCATCATAACGGGTGTGCTTTTATTTATAGTTTTGTCGCATTTTGAAATATAAATTTTAAGTCATTTGTTCTCTGTTTCCGGAAGAATTTGTTCTCAATATAGCTTTTTGCTTTAGTTTATTTTCACTGAGAGCACAATAGTTTCAGTTATGAATTCTTTGTAGATATGAACAGCCACTTTGAGCAAGCTAGTGAAGAGCTTCCACTAGCCTTCACAAAACACTGATCAGGCTCTCAGTGAGTCTTTTCTTATGCTCTTTGATATCTTCAATTACTAGTAAATTGAGGTTCTTTTTCACTTGTGAGAAAGGAGATTTTTCTGCATCAGTTTAATACTGCGTGCTTCATTACCTTGGCATCATTCATAATATCAGTAAAAATGTAAAATCAGTGAAGAAACTAGGGTTAAGAAAAATGACACGTAGGTTTGAGTATGTCCATGTGATAGCTACATCTGGATGATATTGTATAGGCTTGAGGATTACATTAGTGCTATCATTTTTCTAAGTAAAAAATTTACCATTACACCGAGATTCAATTCATAGAGTGATAAAAACTTGCAAGCTTTTTGCATATTTTAGTTGCCTTAATAAAGAAAAATAAGTCATATATATTATTATATTGACAGTAGAGTAGACCTAATATCGTGAGATTGAAAAGAACACGAGATTTCTGACATTTATTGTCAAAGAACTAAACTACATGATACTTTCATGAACTAATAATAGCTATATTACTGTGGTTTTTTTCTTCCATGCTTTCCACATCTCTATCTCCCGTAAGTTGTTTGATTTCAATGAGTATCTGAAAATCGGGTTCTTATTTTATTTTGAATGAACATCTTATTGTATTCTGGCTCGCTTTTTTTTTTTCTACCTTAATTAATACAAGATCAATGATTCTCGATTTTCTGTTAGGCATCATTGAAAAGTATTATGCATAAGCCCGATCTGATGGCTGACTTGGTAACATGAATATGATAACTAGCAGATGATTTTCTCTACATAGTTTAATATATTGGTTGGACCAATGCTTTGGTGTTGAGTTGACTCTGAGCAATTAGCTTAATACAAGTTTAGAGTAAGGCTTTTGGTTATCCATTTTTGTAAGTCTAATGACCAGTTCGACTGATGTTTCTCTTTCTTATTTGAACTGGCTATGGTTAGCATATCTAGTATTATCTACTTAGGGAAATGCAGTATTCTCTGAAAAGGTGTAGGAAAATATCTTATTATGTTGAGATGGATGTGTGGTCATACGAGAAAGGATCGGGTGAGTAATGAAATAATTAGGACAAAAGTAGGGGTTACATTATTGGGAATAAAATGAGGGAAAACCGACTAAGGTGGTTTGGCCATTTAAGACGAAGAGCGCTAGATGCGCCGGTTAGGAGGACTGAAGAGTGGCAAAGGGATGTAATGGTGAGGGGTAGGGGAAGACCTAAGAAAACTTGGAAGAGGGTGATCGAGAGTGATATGAGTTTATTGGGGATTGAGGAAAATATGGTAGTGGATAGGAGGGAGTGGAGGGAGAGAATTTATGTTGCCGACACGACTTGATTTCACGGTTTTATATGATGGTTCATGTTAGCCGACCCCGAACCATTTCGGGACTAAGGCTTTGTTGTTGTTGTTGTATGTGCTATGATTCTACGCATATTGTCTGTTAGCAATGTACTACACTGGTTTTATGTAGAGGACAACTAAATGATGAACTTTCTTGAACAGCGCTATGTTTCTACAAATCAAATTAATAAGTATATATACCTTAGTACAATTTTCTTCTAGGCTTTAGCTTTACGATTTTCCTGTTCCTGTTCGCTTCAATTATATCTTCCAACTTGGGTGGCACCTGTTTCATACTTTATTAATTTTTCAGAAAAGAGCAAGTGTAACAACTATACCACTGCATCTCAATTCTCAGGAATATAGAGTTATCTAGAAGATCTCACTTATTGAGAATATTCATTACCTTGGTAATTCAATTTCTTCATTTGTGGGGGCAATACCAAGTCCATCTAGATTAAGTCAAATTTCTGTAACATATCCAATCTCCATCCTGTATAGATAGTTGTCCCATGTTTAGGGATGTTTTTACAGCTGTAGAAATTTGTAACTGCCGCGCAGGTCAATAGTAACTATTCCAATTTAGAGTCCTCTTTTCTATGGAAAACGTATCAGAATTATATTGAATGAGTTACACATTAGGAAAAATTCAAGCTGAATTTTCAACTATGTTAACTGTAATCCCTTAATCCATGTGAAAAAGCAAAATGGATTATCTTTATGAGACAAAAGGATCATACTTGAGATGGTCTTCGTATTGTAGCATCTGTACTAGATAATGTTGAGTAGAAATTTTTGCATCTCAACTTGACATTGAAAACACTTCCTACATTAGTTTCTTCTAAATGAAAACCAGCATGAAATTTAATCTTCAATAGCTTGTTGCAGTGTTAAGAATGTGATGGAACATTTGGATGGTTGCCGTGAATTTCCTCGACTATGTATAGGTATTGATTACATGCCTTTGAAGAGTGTTACTTACATTTTCCTATTTAGTTTTTGAACAGATATGACTTGCATTTTCTGTGACAATAATGCAGGCATTGGAAACCCACCTGGCAGCATGGACATGAGAGCTTTTCTTCTACAGAAATTTAGCACAACAGAGAGAGAACAAGTAGGTGGCTGGAAAATACTTGTCATATCTCTCTTGCCATGTATCTTGGTTTCTCTTGAAGTTTTGAAATTGGGTGCTTTGTACTTGACAGATTGATGCAGCATTAGAACAAGGGATTGAGGCTGTGAGGACCTTGGTACTCAACGGATTCAGCCAGATTATCACTAGATTTAATCTGGGCCAGAAGTACAAGTTTCACAAAGTTTGAATGCAACACATTTTTCACCAACACTTGTGTTCGGATTTCCTGCCTTTTCTTCGGATCAAAGATTTGTAACCAAATTATCTTAAAAATCAATAAAAAAGGAAAAATTTCCAAATCCTTGTGTTAGATTTTATTTTTCTTAGTGCCATATTGTAGCTGGTTAAGGTTTTACTAGGGACCCAAGACCTTTTTTTTTCAATCCTTGAATCCTTAGTCCAACTGCTACATTTTTTTTAAGTCAAGTTTTAAGTGCATAATCACAATTCAAAAATCATAAAATTAATCGGGAATTAATCTTTTTGACATGTTGCGAGCGTTTTGATACATAATGGAAAACGGAATGTGTCTCTTATTTTATGCATCAAATGTTATTGAGAAATATGGAGTTCAATAATGGAATTAAACAAGAATATACAGTCATTGGGAAGTTGGGCAGTTGAATTCTTGGGTATTTAGGCCATATATATATATAACCCTACCCATATTTACTAGACTATTTTTTTACCTGAGATATAGTTTTTGACTGTGTGACTGTCTATGGATGCTCAATCAATACAAAATTAAAGTAGTCCGTTTATTGCTCTTTGTAGTCTATTTTCTTTCATTTGTGTATATGGGTTAGAGGTTTTATTCATTTTTTATTTTCGTGATATATTTGTACTTTTTAAATTAATGGAATGATATGACCTTTTATCAAAAAAAAAAAAAAAAAATTTAATATGCGTACAACTATATAATCAATAATAAAGGATTGAAATGATATTTTTTTTATTGGACTGTTTGTGAAGGAAACCCCGTGGGAATAATAGAGTCAAATTTAGTTGCTTATTCCCATCTTTTTGACTTGTTTATCTTTCTTTTTATTGTATGAATCTAAAGAGGAAGTTCAACTTCAAATACCTGATACCACCTGCTTTATTTTCCTTTTCATCGCTTTCTTTTTCTACCGTATAATAAAACTTGTTGTTATCAATTAAACTCCACTTTCTTATTTATACATTACATAATTTTTTTTAAAGAATGATGATTCCTTTGTTTCATTCATAATAAAAATACTGCATCTCATCTCGATGTAAGTAATTAAAAAATTATAATGAATTTGTATATTTAGACCGTTTTGAAAACTGTTTTTAACACACATCAAAAAAACACAGTTCACTCATAATGAATTTCTTAATCAGATCAATGTGATGACGAAACTCTTGTATTAAAATTGAGTGGTCACCATTATTAAAAAGTGTATGTTAAGTGACTTTTATGTTAAGTGTTGAAGTTGAGTGCCATTCTGTTAAAAAAAAAAAAAAAAAGAAAACTGAGTGGCCATATGTGCAATTTACCCTATATGTTTTTTCCTTTTGGTCTATGACTTTACCTTCAAGTGAAAGTCTTTTTTAAGAGTTGTGTTACCTAGTTGTAAATAACAATTAGCATATCTCCTTACAAAAAGTCATTGACTTTTGCACAAATAGTGTTCAAATTTTGGAATGTTATGACTAACTAGTCGAACTTGAGTTGAGGTCGATATATTAGATATTGTATCACGTGTAGGTCATGTGACCGAATTGCCTTCTACTCCTCTATAAATATTGAATAGCAGTTATATCCAGCTAATATGTTGTCCTGTTCCGAATATATAATGCAATTATTGAATATCTTCTCTTCTTTCAGGAAAAAAAAAAGTTCATCTTCTCTTCTCACCTATAAATCATAAAATAGAAGTTGAATGAGCTTATTAAATTTCATTATAATTGGGACAGTTTCTCAAGTTGCTGCATAAAATATAATGAAAATGATGTGTGGATCAGTTGACTGTTACGGCCAAAAACCATGAAAGGATATAGCAATAAAATATAGTTTACAGTTCATACTAATCATCTTGAACACTTCTTCTTCTTCAATACAAACATCATGGCGCAACTAACTTTCTAATTCCATACCAAACCATGGCAATAGTCACTCAAATTTTACAGATCATGTTTGGCTCAATTATTATTTTATTGATCATATTCAAAGTTCAAGCACAACCACCACCACCTGGCCGTCTTCCTCAGGTTGAAGGTAAATCAATGAAAACTCTCTACCTCTTCGTCTCCAACCCTAACAAGTGCAATTAGTAAAGAAAGTGACGAGCTTGCTATGTATATGTGCAGTGGATGCTCTGAGAGAAGTAGCAGCCCAATTAGGCAAGAAAGATTGGAATTTTCAAGTGAATCCTTGCGGTAATGATGTAACCTGGGTCACTCCACCCTCCAATGACAACCCATTGTACGGCAATACTCTATTATGCAATTGCTCCTCCTCCTTCCCTGCCGGTGAATGCCATGTTGAAACCATGTAAGATCAATCCTCTGATTCCTAATTGCTCATGTTCTATTCCTGTTTCTTCATATTCTAATTGAAATTCGAGTCACATCATTTAGAAATCGAATCCCTTTCTTGTATGTTTGTAATACAGATTTCTCAGAGGGCAAGATCTTGCTGGTGTGCTGCCTCGTGCAATTGTGAAACTACCTTACCTCAAGAAACTGTGAGAACTGAGAGGCTTGTTTGATTACAATCATTTTATATACAAATTTTACTGAAATGTTTGATTCAACATCTGGTTTTACAGTGATCTTACTCGGAACTATCTTAGTGGGAACATACCAAGTGAATGGAATACTACCAAGCTCGAATTTTTGTAAGAAATGTTTGGATCAATGTTAAAATACCTAATACATGCTCACTCATACTGATAAAAAAACACAATGCATATGCTGCAGGTCTGTTGCTGTCAACCGCTTGACAGGACAAATCCCTAGCAGTTTTGCAAACATTACCACGCTTACGGCATTGTATGAAATCTGTATCTATCCCTCTTTTATACTGTATGAAAGAATTTGAGTTTTATTAGTATTTGATTAATCTTGGGAGATAATTTTTTTATTCAGCTCCATTGAGAACAATCTATTTTCTGGAACTCTTCCACCTCAGATAGGAAACTTGGTTAATATGGAGATTCTGTAAGTCCCTTGAAACTGTTCTATCAGAAATGTTTTCTCTCATTAAATATAAGAATATGGAGTAATTTGACTTTGTTGCTTACAGTATTCTTAGTGCAAACAATCTCACTGGAAACTTACCTCAGACTTTATCTAGTTTGACCAAACTAACACAGCTGTAAAATCCTTGATCCTTTGATAATGTTGTACTGCTTTCATGTTTTAGTATTGAACCATTTAATCTAGTTTTGTATTTGGTCATATGCAGAAGGATTAGCAGCAACAACTTTACTGGAAAAATACCCAGTTTTATTGAAAACTGGAAAAATATCCAGAAATTGTATGTGATATTTCCCTTTCTTTAATTCTCAATCCATGCAATGTCACTGTTGTTCGTCAGAAATGTTAAACGGGTTTAAATGATTTGCTGACAGAGAGATTCAAGCTAGTGGTCTTGAAGGGCCAATTCCTTCTAACATTTCTGCTTTGAGTAATTTAACTGAATTGTAAGTTATTTGTTTTGATTATATTAATATTCTTGCAGTCTATTACTCTAGCAAATCAGCCAACAATTTTTTTTCTCTCTAAATTACGCAGAAGGATAAGTGATTTACATGGAGAAGGATCAGAGTTTCCACGCTTAGAAAACATGACCGGGATTACCTTACTGTGAGCCACTATTACAGTTGATGGTTATTATAAAATGGAAAATATTATACCTTCATTCAATACTCGAGCTTATATGAAGATAATTTATGTTTCAGGATGCTGAGGAATTGCAATATATCAGGACGGATCCCACCTTATGTAGCTTCAATGCCAAACCTGAAAATCTTGTAATATTTTTTCTCTCTGTCTCTCAATTTTGTTTTCCTCAAAGCTATGAACTCCTATTGTAACTAGTTATCCTAGCAGACAATTTTAAAACACTTTTGTTATCATAGACATCTGCGGTTTGGCTAAACTACCTCCTTTTCCTGCAGAGATCTCAGTTTCAACAGATTAGATGGAAATGTTTCAATAGATCTTCAAGGTCTGACAAGCTTGGAGAATGTGTGAGTATTATATGAGGTTCTAAGGGTGACTTCATGTCATCAAGCTATCCAAGTTTCATATTTCAAATTTGTCACTGATAAATCGACAAATCGCCACATTGCTCATGTAGCATTTGATATTAGTAACTTAACAATGTACTTTGCTTACACATAAACATTGCTTTAGAATCAAATTCTGTATGATTGCCTTTGGAATTTGACTTTACAAAGGATGCTTTATCCCTCCTATAGCCATCAGCATGTAATAAATTCCTAATGATATCAGATCATTAATGAAAATGTGCACTTCATTTACAAATTCCTCTGTTACTCTTCGAAACCTTGCAAGAATAATAATGCTTAAGATGCATGGCAAAGCATTCTTCTTCCTGTTTCCCCTGGTATATGTGAAAAAAGCATATGATATTAGCAATCTGGAATTCATAAATTCAGTTGGTGTGGCTTTGTCATTGTCTAATAGAGACGTTTGATCTGGAATGAACAGGTATCTGACAAGCAACTTGCTTTCTGGACCTCTCCCAGATTGGATCAAGAATGGAGATACTCGCGCGTACGTTTTCTGCTTTCTTAAATCCTATGTCAGTTTTTCGCTGATGTCAAATAAAATACATTTAGTTCATTACAGTAATTCATGCATGTATAATTACATAATTTATGCGTGTTTACATTATTTTTAATCTGTAATTTCCAAAGTTGGAAAAAGTGCACCTTCTTAATGTAAGTCACAGCTTCCACCATCTATATGGGATATGACAAGTCAACTCTTTTGACCAAATGTTTGAATTTGCTTTTTGCTTTTCGTGGAAGGATAGGGAGATTTGGATTTCGTAGCTAAAACTTTTGTATGGTATCAAACATTTGATAAGTCCAGAATTTGCTTGGTGGTTCAAGTTCTTATACATGTCTGTGATTAGAAATAATAGCAAACTGTGATTTTCTATCAAGTCCACATGATAAAGTATCAATATCTGGAGAAAATCATGTTTATAGTATTGAACTTTTCTTGCAGTGACATAGACCTTTCTTACAATAACTTTTCTGAAAGCTCATTGCCAAATACTTGTCGAGATTCACTGTAAGTAAAGACTTTTATTCGACATATTTTCTCCATTTGAGAATGTCAGCTTACTTCAAACTGTCTGAAACTTGTTTCTTTTTTTTTTCTTTGATCCATTAGAAATTTGTTTCGAAGCACTTCAGGAGGGAACATTTCGTAAGATTCTTCTTTCTATATTCTCCTTTTTCTACACACATACATATTCTCTTTGTTAACGTAACTATCTTTATCTTCTCTTTCTAGAAAATCTGCTGGGTGCCTCAATAACTTTGCTTGTTCGAAAGGTTGTTTTACATTTTCATCAAAATGCTTGTACATGCTCTGATAAATTTGAGGCCTTGAAGAATGTAGAGAAAGAGGAAAACAATAACTTGGTTTTGTTGATTTTATCCATGTCACTTCGATGATGCTTTTACTTGTGCCTAACTTATTTATTATGTTAAATCTCTGTACAGACAGGTATTCACTGCATATCAATTGTGGTGGAGGTGCAACAACCGTTGGGGGAATTGCCTATGAAGCAGATGAAGAGGCAGGAGCTGCAGCAAGATATGTTCCAAATAGGGAAACTTGGGAACTTAGTAATACTGGACATTTCTGGGATAAAAACAGATCCTCAAGCGACTACTTTGCACAAAACTCGTTGACCCTCACAATGAACACTCCTGCATTGTACACGAGGGCACGTCTCTCTCCCCTTTCCCTTACTTACTACATTCGTTGTTTAGGGACTGGGAATTATAATGTGAAGCTTCATTTTGCTGAGATAACATTTACAAATGGGACATCCTTCCAAAGTCTTGGAAGACGGATATTTGATGTTTATATCCAGGTAATCAATTTTATTTATGTGCTCTATCAGTAACTGAAGAGGGTTTAGCTAAATCTATATGTTGTAGGAAAAACGTGTGTTGAAGGATTTCGATATTGTAAAGGAAGCACAAGGGGTAGATAGGGTGGTTATTCAGAATTTTAAAGCAGCTGTTAAAGAGGGAACTTTAGAGATCCGCTTTCATTGGGCTAGCAAAGGCACAACAACTTCCCCAAGGAGAGGAATATATGGTCCTCTCATATCTGCAATTGATGTTGAATCTGGCAAGTTCTATCTCTTCTATGTGAGAATTTGTTCATTTTGTTAAATGAATATTACTGTAATCTGACAATAACTGGTCTTGCTTTTCTAATTTCATAGACTTCAAGCCTCCCATTTCTAGTGAAGAAAAAAGGAAGAAACTCATTATTGCTGGAGCTGTAGTTTTACCAGTGTTGCTCATACTCATTATCATTGCTATTCTGTGGTGGAAAGGTTATTTGGGAGGCAAAGAAGAAAATGGACGAGGTAACGACTATAAACTAAATAAAGTTTAATAAAACCAATTGTCAAAATGAATTTCCAGCTGTGATAACAACTGAGCAATTTCACAAATTTTCACTACCTGATCAGAGTGATGAGAGTTTTAGGAGAAAAGGTCATTTGGTACATTTAGTTAAAAGCCATCAGCCTTTGATCTAAAACTTCTGGACTAAGAATAATGACAAAATTTTCAGAAGTTTCCTCAAACACACGAAACTTATTTTAGCCATTTTGAGATCTGCAACATATAGTTTCTATATCTCATGGGACAAGAGATGAATAGAGAATCTTTCAGTCAAGTGTAACTGTTCAGAAGTTCTAGTGCTTCTTTCACTTTTTAAACTCTTCCTTCTGTTGCTTCTGCAGAACTATTAGGTGTAGATCTGCAAACTGGTGTTTTCACCTTCAGACAAATTAAAGCTGCTACTCACAACTTTGATCCAGCTAACAAGGTTGGAGAAGGCGGCTTTGGAGCAGTCTACAAGGTAAATAGAACCTGATCATTCTTTACAAATAGTATTGCATTGCTTCTTTTTTTGGCCTTATTTTCACTTAAATCTACAATGTTCTTATCCAGGGAACACTATCAGATGGTACTATAGTTGCTGTTAAGCAGCTCTCCTCAAAATCAAAGCAGGGAAACCGAGAATTTTTAAACGAAGTGGGCATGATTTCTGCTTTACAGCACCCAAATCTTGTTAAATTGTATGGATGTTGTGTTGAACGGAATCAATTGGTGTTGGTATATGAATATATGGAAAATAATAGCCTTGCAAATGCATTGTTTGGTAAGTCTACAGCTCCGTTTTTAATATGAAATTTGTCCAACTTGATCAGAAACACTCAAACTATCATATGAAGTAGGAGATTTGACCTTATTGATTTCTCTTTTATGTTGGCTATATGCACAGAGGAAAGTGGTTTGGACTTGGACTGGCCTACAAGGAGAAGAATTTGTATCGGCATAGCAAAAGGTCTGGCTTTCATGCATGAAGAATCTGCACTAAAGATTGTTCATAGAGACATAAAAACAACTAATATTCTTCTAGATAAGGGTCTAAACCCTAAGATTTCTGATTTTGGTTTGGCCAAGCTTGATGAAGAGGAAAATACCCACATCAGCACTAGAGTTGCTGGAACTATGTGAGCCTCACTTTTCTTTCAGCATTTCTTGATCCTTTCACCATTCTCAAGTGAAAAGCTCTAGGATATCGTTAGGAATTCGGTACTTGCTACGTTTTTTACTTGTTCAAATGAAGCTCATATCACATAATTTAAACATTTGTTATTGTGCAGAGGATACATGGCACCAGAATATGCACTGTGGGGTTACTTAACCTATAAGGCAGATGTTTACAGTTTTGGAATTGTTGCATTAGAAATTGTTGTTGGCAAAAACAATATGAAATATCGACCAGATGAAAATTTCTTCTGTATCCTAGACTGGGTAAGATCTCTGTCAAGTTCGCGTTTTGCTCAACATTTTTCTTGTCAGCTATGCTAATTACTGCTTGATACTTATTTTCAGGCTCTTGTTTTACAACAAAAGGGGGACCTAATTGAGCTAGTTGATCCAAGACTAGGGTCCAAGTTCAACAAGGCAGAAGCAGTTAAAATGATCAAAGTAGCGTTACTATGCACAAATACTTCTCCTGCACTTAGGCCTACAATGTCCGAAGTAGTAAGTATGCTTCAAGGAAAAGCTGCTATTCCTGAATTCATCATGGGTCCAAGTATGTTCGGTATAGAATCTTTAGCAAACAAATTAGATCAAAGTTCAGATCAGAGCTCAAGTGAAATTGCCTCTCTCATTCATTCATCTGCGCCATGGACTGGTGCTTCATCTATTCATTCATCCATTTAATCATTTATTCTTTCTAGTAAATATTCATGTTTATGGCATTTGATGGTTACCCATTTTTAACTACAATTGAACCATTATAGAGAAAACACGCCATGTAAATATAGAGGAAAAGCTTAGTTTGCTAGCAATTGAAGATAATAATTGACATTACTGAATTTTCCAGAAGAGTTCTTGAAGGTTATAGTTGTATGTATCTGATTGGATTCTATTGTAATTAGCTAATGGCTTCATGCTTAACAATTTGTTCATATGTGTGTAATTACCTTGATATGGAGATAAGTTAGCAATCCGAGTGACGAGAGATATAACCACAGCGGAGGCTAAGTTGGTACCTTAACAAGGTTGTCTGTCTTCACTATCGTTTCTGAGGAACAATCTTCATCAGTTCCGTACTCATCATCATTCCTGCTCACAATATCATAACTGACAGCATTCGATCTCTTTCCGGTTGAATTGCTGCCGGATCGTATGCAGGGAATGAGGCTGGCAACAGCCTTAGCGATTGCAAAATCATCTGTTGAATATGGGATATGGAATGAAGGAGCCTTTATCTTGTTCTTGCCTCCCACAACTTTTATCACTTCGGACATGGTAGCTCTCAGTGTAGGAGATGGATTTTTGCATACTATGGAGCCATATATCCTCTGTGAAAACAGTAGATGTATATAACCATCCAACATAAGGCTCTCATTCCTTACTCCAACAAAAACAAAAGAAAAGGAAAGAACAAAACAAAAGAAAAGGAAAGAACCTCACAACCAGTAGGTAGCTAGAGGTTTCACCACTCCACCACAACCTAGTGGTTATTGAGTTAATTTACTTTTAATCATTTGGTTATTGAGTTAATTTACTTTTAATCATTGTAAGACTAGTAAAACTTCTATGTCGTTTGATTAGAAGTCAATTACTTAATAATTTTCAATTTTAAGAACCTACTTCCATCGCATCATTGAATTTACAAAAGCAATGTTAAAATTAACTGCTGAATTTTTCACAAACATTAACAGAAAAAACCCATACCATTAATTAATTAATTAATTAATTATTTTGTTAATAGTGTGAAATACATAACAAAAACCACATACATTCTTTTTTTATACTTTTCCATAAGGTATTTGATTTTGATATTATTTTATAGCCTAATGTTTCAAAGTAGACTTGTTCACGGGCTCAGGTACCCGCCAGCGGTCCGCCCAGATCCGTGTTTCTAGATCGGACTTGGACATGAAAATTTGTTTCTAGGCACAGGTCCGCTAAAACCCGTTTTTTTTTTTTTGCGCGGCTTGGGATTTAATAAAAGGGAAATTTACATAGAAATTCACTTTTGAAAAACTATCTACAATTAGGTCAAGTCACAATTTTAAATTATGTCAAACTAATAAAATCATTAGTTTTAAAGATTAAAGTTTATAAATTAGGGGTGTATGATATATTGTCTAGAGCTTGAGATTTATGAATTGGATTTTAAATTTTTTAAATTAGATGTAAAAGTATATTTTATTTGTTATATATAGAAAAAAATGACATATAGTTTAATGATATGATTTAGTTGTGATTTTGTAGTCAATTATGATATTCATATAAAAAGCCTTTTATAAAAATAGCACGGAACGGTCTAGCCCGACCGGGGTATTAATATTAATTAACAAATTTATATATTTATATATTAATATTTATTTTTAAGTATAAATTTAATTTTTTATTATTAAAAAATTATACATATATATTTAGTTAGGTTTATATGAGTTTAGCTTGGGATTTGATTTTTGAACCCGAATGCAACCCGGTCCGAGTCCGCCTAAATTAACAGTGGGCTGGATTGGACTTTGACCTTGTATTTTTAGACAAAAACCTGCTGGACTCGATCCGAGTCCGACTCAACCCGACCCATGGACATGTCTATTTCAAAGTAAAAAGATATTCTAATATTTCTGTTTTTTTATAAGCAAAACAATCTTATAAATCAATTAGAAATATCAGACACAACAACATCCCTTAAAAATAAAGGAGCTGTGTCCCACACGGTTAATATTTCTTTCTTCTTTGAAAGGATTAATATTTCTTGGAATCACTCGTTTTCATCATGATACTTTTAAGAAAATATATGTTCTAGATTCCACAAATTTTTTTTTTTTTTTGACAGAACTAGATTCCACATTTCAGTCGCACTCTTTTCGAATCTAACTAGAGATAATATTTGGAGCCTCTTTCTCAAAATAAAAATTGTCAATGAAACCTTCAAAAGGAAAAGATTGAATTTTTATTTTTGTTTTTTTGACCAGACGGCATTACGAGTAGTAGCAGGTTTTGGCATGCAAAAGCAAAAGGAGAACATCAAAAAAGAGGGAATTTTTGAAACCACCGAAATGGAATTTTACCATTTTGATGTATGCAAAAAGTCAAAGAATTTGTCTAAATATTTATTGTTAGAAAATAATGGGAAAGGTATCTTAAGAAGACCAGTCAACTCAGATATATATTTCTTTTTTCTTAAGCAAAACATATACGCGTTTTTGGACATTATTAGAGTCAAACAACAAGAACAACGAACAAGAACACCACCACCAGCAAAATCAATCAAAATCAAATTCAAAAACAACAAAATTAAGAACAATCCTCATTCCTCACCAACTCCAGGCGTAAAATTTGTGATTACCCAGATCCAGAAGGAAGAAAGTTCACTTCTTTGGCTAGCAAAATATCAATCTATCTAATAAATGAGACAGTAGAAAAGGAATCGCAATATCTGTTTCCATTCAAAGGGGAGGAAAATGAGCTTCAGCTCAGATGCTTTGACCTCTACTATTTCCAACTCAATTCAAGCTCTGGGTCGAGGCTTTGATGTCACATCTGATATAAGGCTTTTGTACTGCAAAGGAGCCCCTGGGTCTAGATTGGTGCGTATTGATGAAGACCATACTAGGGATTTAGATGTCTCTGATGGGGTTATGGTGCCTCATGTTTCTTTTGATATTAACTGCTGTAAATGCCATAGGACCATTGAAACTATTCCTGTTTGCAGCTTTCATGAGGTATTTTTTTTCCCCCATTTTGTACATAGGGTTCTTGCTTTATTTGTTGGTTGCTGATTTTATTATGCTTGGGATGATTGCTAATTGTTCTTTTTCTTAATGTTTGGGTATTCTGGCATGACAATATCAATTTTTGATGGGTGATTTGACATTATGCTGTTCCAATTTGCTAGGAAACAGTTTTCTAAAATGGAGCTTTTCAGTTTACTTATTTTTCCTCCTTTCCACTTATAGTGTATTGGTTTATCTGTTCTATTTTCAATTGGTGGCTTGGGTGGAAACTGAGGGATGCCTAATTTGATTCGAGGGAATTCACTATTGGTTTGAACCTTGTTTACAGAATACACTGCGAAGGACTTAAGGTCATGTACCTGAAAATTGAAATGCTTGTTTCTTTTTCGCCATAGAGTTTGCAGGATATTAATTTAGAAAACAATAAGTAGTTTAGTTTGAGAACCGAAGAAGTTTACTTTTAAGATCAAAATCTGCAACTGCATTGTTTTGCTGAAAATATTGTTTTAGCTGCAATTCAGTCTATATATGAAGGAGCAGAAGCATGGATAATATGATTACATAAGCATATGAAGGACTATATGTGTGCATCTGTAAGCAAATATTTCCATAGTAAAAGTTATTGTGTAGCCAGAATATGCACACAGGGTTAAACCCCTTGGAGCTGCATTTTCGGTGTAAAATCTGCGAGTCTATGCACTTGTTAATTGCATTACTGCTTGTGTACTATTTATATGAAAAAAATAAATGGAAGAAGACAAGCAGTATTTTCCAGTAAACAAGTTCTAAAGGAGATTGAAAGGTTCTCTCTAACGAGCCTTTAACTTCTAGGTTTCACCCTAAACGAGCCCTTAACAAACTAACCTGAAAATCATACATTTCCTGTTACTAGATCCTATGGCATAACATTTTTCTTATTTGAAAAAGGTCCTAAGTTGCATAAGTCATCCAAGAAAAGCTTTCAAAATGCATTTTTGTACAAGCTCTTGAAAGGATGAAGATAAAAGGTAATTGTTTAACATATAAGCAGATACTTTAGCAATACAAAATCTCTTGAGGGCTTCATATTGAATATTAGCCACCTTGAATACCATGTTCATTGTAAATGTGAAAGCTTAAAGTATCAAAATATGTGCGCGACATAGGAAGATGAGATAGAAAGTAGACGTTCGTGATGATTTTATGTATAATGGCTGCATTTTTTTTGTTGCCCTTGATATCTGCAATTATATGTAGCATCAAAGTTCCGCCTTGTAGTTTGAATTTATGTCCTCAATAACCAAGCTAAATGATGATTTTAGAAAACCTCATTTTAAGGATTTTTTTTTTTTCTTTTGGAAAGGAGGGAAGAGAAGCATAAAACTATGTTTTGTTTAGCATAGGCTTGAAGTTAAAGAATCATTCAATCGTAGAAGTAGAGCAAATTTCCCTACTTAAGTTCAATTTATTGTTATTATTATTATCTTGTTTTGTGGATAATGTTGCGTGTTCTATGCTTTACATTCTTTCATGTACATTCTATCTGTTGTGAGAAATTCAGGCTTTCTGTTTCTCATAGTTAAGGTAGTGATATAATGAAGAATTTTAGTGGAGGCTGATGGCTTGATGTTTCAGATGGCAGGAAGATTCAACGAGAAATCAGGTTTATCGGGACATATTCCACTAGGAAGCTTTGATAGCATGTTCAATTTCACGGGTGCTTGGCAAGTTGATGCTGCAGGGACAAAATCCCTTGCAATGGTTGGACATTTCATTCCTCTATATAAGGTTCAATTAGCCAAAGTAAATTTAGTTCTTTGCGAGGAAATCAAGCGTGCCGTCCCTTATACCTGGGATCCTTCATCTTTGGCAAGGTAAATAGAAATCCGTGACTTGATCCCATTGCCTTTCAAAACAAACTAGAATTCCCGATTTATGCTATCATTTATGAGATAGAATGAAATGAGAAGTGGCAAGTTCGCATGTTTTGATCTTTGTAGTGTACAATCAAATACGAAATACTTGATCCTAATGAAGAGGTGAACAAGCATATGCATGCCAAGACTTGTCTGATAGATTTGCATAGTTGAAGAGTTTGACAACATCAGCTTTCTGATTGAACCTTTTTCCTTAATTTTAGTTTCATCGAAAGCTTTGGCACCCATATTGTAACATCTGCAACAATTGGTGGAAGAGATGTGGTTTATATCAGGCAGCACCAGTCATCTTCCTTATTAGTATCAGACATTGAGAGCTATGTGAAAGACATTACTGATCAAAGGTTTCAGGACTCTAAAGTTCAGTCAAGTACTGGTCCCTTAAAGTACAAAGACAAGGTTATTATCATGGCATTGCTTCGCATGAATTTTATGATTACCCAACTCAAAAAAAAAAAAAAAAAAATCAAGCTGGATATTTCTGATGACATCATTGTTGATGTCTTGCATTTTTCCTTCTTTTCTTATCTTCGGTAAATGTTATTTCCTCTCTTGTGCTTCTTGTTTGCTCGAGATACCAAATTCCTTTTTCCTCTTAAGTAATAAGTATGATGCATCTGTAACTCTTATTTTTCATAAATGTATTATGTATTTCCTTTTTAATTTTTTCCTCAAGCTACCAAGTTTTTTTTTTTTCCTGCTCTGAAGTGTGATAAATCCGTAAAAGTTGAATTTCTTATTGTAGGATGTAACAGTCATCTTTAGAAGGAGAGGAGGTGATGATCTTGAGCAGAGTCATGCCAAGTGGGCAGAGACTGTACAGTTGGCACCAGATGTGATTAACATGACATTTACGCCTATTGTCTCACTGCTTGAAGGAGTTCCTGGCATAAAGCATTTGTCTCGGGCAATTGACTTGTATTTGGAGTGTAAGTTATCGTCCAATTCACTCTCTCTCTCTCTCCGCATATAAAATTCGTGTCACAATTGCCAATATGCTGTTTTAATCATGGATCAGTGAAAATATCATGCAGTTCTTCAATGCTATTGAGTCATTAAACTGCGTGTGTTTATTTTGGGCATGAACATCTGATGATGGGAGCTCCGTAACTTGCTTATTTTTAGTATTTCTTAGTTTGATTCTTGCTCAAGTTGTTTAGTTTAAATTTACATAGATAATTGAAGTGTTGTGCATTTTTACCAGACAAGCCACCCATAGAGGATTTGCAATACTTCTTGGACTTTCAAATTGCTCAAGTTTGGGCTCCGGAACAAAATAACCTTCAAAGGAAAGAGCCTGTTTGCCAATCCCTTCAGTTCAGCTTGATGGGTCCCAAGCTCTATATTAGCCCAGATCAGGTAATGTGTTACCTCTTCCTCATTCAACATGCTGAAGAATAGTGGAATCCGAAGATTTTACCTCTCATATCAGAAAAGGGATTAAAATTGCAAAAAAAAAAAAAAAAAGATTCCTCATCATTTGCTAATCCAGAAAGCCGAAAACAAAAATAAAATCTGTGCTCAGTAAAGTAACAGAAAATAAGAGCATTTGCTCAACTGCTTTTATTCGTTGATGGTCTCATTCCTGAGAAATGCTAATTTTGTCAAAAATATACTTCTGTTGGGAAGCTGGCAAGCAAGAGTACCTTGTGTATTAACAGAAACATGACTCCCAGAGGGGACCATTGTGAATAACTTGCATATGAACGCAAATGTTAACAATAATAACTCAAATTTGTATGCTTGATGAAGATTATGGGACAGGGAATATCTTGATAAAGTCTAAGAAAGTGAAGCTTTTTTCCTGGATCCTGGCAGAATAAGCATAACCTCTGTCTCTCTCAGGGCTTATAAACCTAACTAATCATATGTATGCTGCTGCAGGTAACAGTTGGTCGAAAGCCAGTTACTGGTCTTAGACTTAGCCTAGAAGGTGTCAAGCAAAATAGACTTTCCATCCACTTGCAACATCTAGTATCTCTACCAAAAATTCTTCAACCTCATTGGGATACACATGTAGCCATAGGTGCACCCAAATGGAAAGGTCCGGAGGAGCAAGATAGCCGATGGTTTGAACCTATAAAGTGGAAGAACTTCTCCCATGTAAGCACTGCACCAATAGAATTAACCGACACTTCTATAGGAGACCTCTCCGGTGTTCACATTGTCACCGGTGCTCAGCTCGGTGTTTGGAATTTTGGAGCTAAAAATGTTTTGCACCTCAAACTCCTATTCTCTAAAGTTCCAGGTTGTACAATTAGACGTTCTGTATGGGACCATAGCCCCTCAAATCCTTCTGCACCACCATCCAACGGGTCATCATCATCATCATCAACCTCGAATGAGAAAACCACATCCGATAAGAAGGATGATGGTTCAAGCCATGTTGGGAAACTGGCGAAAATAGTAGATGTGACCGAAATGTCCAAGGGGCCTCAGGATATACCAGGTCATTGGTTGGCAACAGGAGCTAAGCTTGGGGTTGACAAGGGAAGGATTGTTCTACGTGTGAAGTACTCGTTATTGAACTATTGATAACATTTTAGAATTACCCTTAGCCAGGCATTCTTTGCACAGTTTATCTGTAGATTATGTCCATTTTGTTTGTTGGTTTTTTGCTGATGGTGACGACTTTAAATATGTGAGGTTGGGTCGTTATCTTGAGGATATATTTTATTTTTTCATTTCTAGATATAATGTTTGTTTATCAAAACAATAATGGACTCATTTTAGTCTTATATAGAAAGTTTTTTCTATCTTCATCTCTTTTCTGAATGATGGAATATTCTGCACATTTATACCTGTTTCATGCTTCTCTCTGATCAACTTGCTTTATTGGGAAATCATGGAAATGGAAGCATTGAAAACTTCAGTTAAAATTTAGCCCCATTACTTGGTAAAATTTGTAATTTTAGCTTATATATTTCAATTTTGGCACATTTTAAGTTTACCCCTTGATAATTAATCAGTAGTGTAGTGTTGTAGTATTTAGCTTATGTTGGGCTTGGCCCATTTATAATTTATGAAATTGGTCCATGCATGTGTCTTTAAGTTTTTTCAAGTGAAAAACATCCCACATTGCTTTCAAAGCACTTGGTGGAGATGTTTATAAGGAAGGTCCTCACATGCTTGGGGTGTGCCCCAAGGGGTACCCACTTTTGTGAAAGGGTGAGGACCTATCTCTTTGGTTGACCACCACACACGTGCGCGCCGTCCGACCGAACCGGGTTGGGTTGGTGTGGTGTGATGTAAAATGATTAATTTTTTATTAAAAAAAATTATTATTAATAATATTATTTTTAATTTCGGAAATCCTTTTTTTTATTTAATTATTTATGCTCTGATTTAATCTTTGTGAACGTTGTTCACAACGTCCATTTTTCTGAACGTGTCTTCAGTCTCCTCCACCTTCCTGGTTTTCCTCCTTCTCTTTCTCCATGAAATCAGAGCTTAAACAGCTCTTTTTTCTTGTATAAATAGGTGATGAGAGACTGCCTTCAAACACAATTTTACTTTCATTCATTCTGTATTTTTTTCGAAACTGAGCAAGTAAACAGAGAGTGTATACAGAACGATTTTCGTACGGTGCAATACGAAAATCGTATTTAAGAGGGCTGTTTTATCATGGAGGCGACCGGAGTTCATACTGTTTGCTAAATTCCGGCAGTTCCGCGAACGTTTTAAAGAAAGCGACATTGTCCGCGACTATGCCCATTTAATTTTGTTCGGTCTGTTCCTATTTTCTGAGTTCGAGCTACAACAATTTTAAGACGATTCAATTACTGCTGATGGCTACCGAACAATCAAATGGGATTGTTGAGATTAACAAACCATTCCGGTTTGAAGGAGCTCATTTCCGAAGATGGAGACAGAAGATGCTGTTCTACCTCACAACAAAGAAGGTAGCTTCTGTTCTGACTTCGGAAAAACCAATTGTTCCTGAAGATGGTGACGAGGCAGATGTTCGTGCTGCTGAGAGATGGACAGAAAATGATTTTATGTGCAAAAATTATATACTCAATGGACTGACTGACGATCTGTATGATTACTACACTGCTCACTGAGGAGGCCGGATCGAAAAAGTACGCTGTAAGCCGCTACCTCAAATTCCAGATGACTGATGACAAGTCAGTGGAAATTCAATCTCATGAATTACAGAAGATAGCACATGCAATTATTTCAGAAGGTATGCCTTTAAACGATCAATTTCAAGTTGCTGTCATTATTGACAAATTGCCTCCTTCGTGGAAAGATTTTAAAAATATTTTGAGGCACAAAACAAAAGAATTTTCGATGGAAAGTTTGATTACTCGCCTCTGAATTGAGGAGGAAGCTCGAAAACAAGATTTAAAAGAGGAAGTGCTTATTGTTTCTAATAGCACTAAAAGGTCCACTGCGGTTCTGAAACCCACTCAAAAGAATTTTAAGAATCAGAACCGCAAACCAATCCAAAACCGCAACACCCGAGTTAATTTGAATTGGAACCTTCAAAGGAACCAAAATAGGCCACAGCAACAACCACCTAGAAATGATGCTGCTTTCCTATGCTTTAATTGTGGGAAACCAGGTCATATGGCACGTAAGTGCAGGAACAGGCCAAACACTACTCCTAGTGTTAACCTGACTGAAGAGCAACATAACTTTGTTGCTATGATTTCTGAGATCAACCTCATAGGTGGATCAGATGGGTGGTGGGTAGACACTGGTGCCTCTCGCCATGTTTGCTATGATAGAAGTATGTTCAAAACATACAGTGCTGCGACCGAAGATAAGAAAGTGTTATTGGGTGATTCCCATACCACTATTGTTGCTGGAATTGGTAGTGTGGAATTGAACTTCACATCTGGAAAAACCTTAACTTTGAAGGATGTGATGCATACTCCAGAAATGAGGAAAAATTTGGTTTCGGGCTATCTTCTCAACAAGGCTGGTTTTACTCAGACTATAGGAGCAGATTTATTTACTTTGACTAAGAACAATGTATTTGTAGGAAAATGTTATGCTACTGAAGGCATGTTTAAGTTGAATGTTGAGATTAATAAAGTGAACTCATTGTGTACTTTTAATGTTTGGCATGCTCGTTTTTGTCATATTAATAAGCGAATCATTAAAATATGAGTAACTTAGGGTTAATTCCAAAATTGCATTTGAATGAATTTCTTAAATGTGATTATTATAGTCAGGCAAAAATCACAAAAACACCTCATAAATCTGTTGTTAGGGACTCTGAACCTCTAGATTTAATTCATTCAGATATATGTGAATTAGATGGAAAGTTGACTAGAAATGACAAACGGTACTTTATAACCTTTATTGATGATTGCTCTGACTTTACTTTTGTTTATCTTATGAAAAATAAAAGTGAAGCGTTTGACATGTTTAAGTTGTTCATAGTTGAAATAGAAAATCAATACAATAGGAAAGTCAAGAGACTTCGTAGCGATAGAAGCACAGAATATGGTTCTAGCCTGTTTATTGATTTCTATAAAACACATGGTATTATACATGAAACCACAACACCTTATTCACCAGAAATGAACGGAAAGGCTGAAAGGAAAAATAGGACACTTACCGAATCTGTAGTAGCTATTATGCTTAGTTCAGGTGCCGCCTCACATTGGTGGGGAGAAATCCTTTTGACTATTTGCTATGTGCTAAATAGGGTCCCTAAATCCAGAAGCAAAATCTCTCCTTATGAGATCTTGAAAAATAAAACACCTAGTCTATCATATTTTAGAACTTGGGGTTGTTTGGCTTATGTTAGGATTCCTGACCCTAAGAGAGTCAAACTTGCTAGTAGGGCTTATGAATGTGTGTTTATTGGATATGTTGTGAATAGCAAAGCATATAGGTTCTATGATTTGAATGCGAAAGTCATATTGGAGTCGAACGATGCTGACTTTTATGAAGATAGATTTCCTTTTAAGTTGAGAAATAGTGGGGGTGCATCATCTAGTAGCATACCTGCTACTAGACCTATAGTGCAAAAAGAGATTGAGGAATCTGAACCTAGGAGAAGTAAGAGACCTAGAGTATCTAAAGACTTTGGTTCTGACTTTTATGCTTTCACAGTAGAAGAGGATCCACTTACCATACAAGAAGCCTTAACATCATTAGATGCAGACTTATGGCAAGAAGCCATTAATGATGAAATGGACTCACTTGAGTCAAACCAAACTTGGCACTTAGTAGACTTACCACCAAGTTGTAAACCAATAGGTTGTAAATGGATCCTTAAGAAGAAACTGAAACCTGATGGTTCAGTAGATAAGTTTAAGGCTCGCCTTGTAGCTAAAGGCTTTAGACAAAGAGAAAATGTTGATTTCTTTGATACTTATTCACCTGTCACTAGGATTACGTCTATACGTGTTTTGATTGCTATTGCTTCTGTGCACAATCTAGTAGTGCACCAAATGGATGTTAAAACTGCGTTTTTGAATGGTGAACTAGAAGAAGAGGTTTATATGGATCAACCTGAGGGCTTTGTAGTCTTTGGTCAAGCCCATAAGGTATGTAAGTTAGATAAGTCTTTATATGGGCTAAAACAAGCACCTAAGCAATGGCATGCTAAGTTTGACAACTTGATTATTTCAAATGGCTATAAGGTGAATGAAAGTGATAAGTGTATCTACTATAAATATGAAAATGGTCTTTGCACCATTATATGCCTATATGTTGATGACTTGCTTATTTTTGGATCTAATATTCATGTTGTAAATGCTGTTAAGTCAATGTTGTGTGAGAACTTTGACATGAAAGATCTAGGAGAAGCGAACGTCATTCTTGGCATAAAGATAACTAGGTCTGAAACTGGAATTTCTCTAGATCAATCTCACTACGTTAAGAAGATTCTAAAGAAATATAACTACTTTGATTGTAAACCTGCATGTACACCTTATGACCCTAGTATAAAACTTTTTAAGAACACTGGAGACAGTGTAAGACAATCAGAGTATGCTAGCATAATTGGCAGTCTTCGTTACGCCACTGATTGTACTAGACCCGACATCGCGTATGTCGTAGGACTGGTATGCAGATTTACTAGTAGACCTAGTGTGGAGCATTGGAATGCTATAGAAAGGGTCATGAGATACCTTAAAATAACCATGAAACTTGGATTACATTATCAAAGGTTTCCAGCAGTCCTTGAAGGATATAGTGATGCTGACTGGAATACCTTATCAGATGATTCCAAGGCTACTAGTGGCTATATTTTCAATATAGCTGGTGGTGCTGTTTCATGGAAGTCTAAGAAACAGACTATTCTAGCTCAATCAACCATGGAATCAGAACTGATTGCACTAGCTGTGGCTAGTGAAGAAGCAGGTTGGTTGAGAAGTCTGTTAGCTGAGATTCCCCTATGGAAAAAACCGATTCCAACTGTATTGATCCACTGCGATAGTACCGCGGCTATTGCTAAGATTCAGAATCGTTATTACAACGATAAGAAACGACAGATACGTCGTAAGCACAGCACTGTGAGAGAGTTACTCACTAAAGGAGCTGTTAGAGTGGATCACATACGCTCAGAAGAGAATTTAGCCGATCCTTTGACGAAAGGATTAGCTAGAGAGAAAGTCCATAATACGGCAAAGAGTATGGGACTTATGCCCCTACAGTGATGAGTTACCCACAATGGTAACCCAACCTATAGACTGGAGATCCCAAGAAATAGGTTCAAAGGGTAATAACAAGTTGTGTGATAATATGAGTCAGATCATGCAATTAGAAGCATGAATATCCTGAAGCGATTTGAGGTTGAGATAATAGAAACTCTTAATAAAGTCTATACTTCATTTGGAGTGAAGTACCTAGCTACAGGAGTACTTTTGATAGACTCACCTATATGAATGTGGAAGTGAGGCCGCTTCCTATGAGTTTAGGGCAAAACTCTAGAGCATTCATTAAACCGGGATAGACGTGCAAGGCCATAAACGCACGGGCTACTAGAACTACACTCTGAAAAGGTTATGGCGTGATATACGTCAGAGATAGAGTTCAAGACTACGAGTCACTCTAGTAAAATCTGAACTATACTCACTACGCAAAGGTTCAAATCGAAAGATACCTCTGCTTATGTCTGACCTTATGTAACTGCTCAGTAAAACGATTTCAAAAATTCTAGTGGGGGATTGTTGGGCTTGACCCATTTATAATTTATGAAATTGGCCCATGCATGTGTCTTTAAGTTTTTTCAAGTGAAAAACATCCCACATTGCTTTCAAAGCACTTGGTGGAGATGTTTATAAGGAAGGTCCTCACATGCTTGGGGTGTGCCCCAAGGGGTACCCACTTTTGTGAAAAAAATTATTATTAATAATATTATTTATTATTATTTTTAATTTCGGAAATCTTTTTTTTTTTTTAATTATTTATGCTCTGATTTAGTCTTTGTGAACGTTGTTCACAACGTCCATTTTTCTGAACGTGTCTTCAGTCTCCTCCACCTTCCTGGGTTTCCTCCTTCTCTTTCTCCATGAAATCAGAGCTCAAACAGCTCTTTTTTCTTGTATAAATAGGTGATGAGAGACTGCCTTCAAACACAATTTTACTTTCATTCATTCTGTATTTTTTTCGAAACTGAGCAAGTAAACAGAGAGTGTATACAGAACGATTTTCGTACGGTGCAATACGAAAATCGTATTTAAGAGGGCTGTTTTATCCTGAAGGCGACCGGAGTTTATACTGTTTGCTAAATTCCGGCAGTTCCGTGAACGTCTTAAAGAAAGCGACATTGTCCGCGACTCTGCCCATTTAATTTTGTTCAGTCTGTTCCTATTTTCTGAGTTCGAGCTACAACAGCTTATATATTTTAAGTTTGGCACATTTTTTTTCCATAAAAGTTGACCAATGTTGGAAAGTTTACCCCTTGATGATCAATCAATAGTGTTGTAGTATTTAGCTCATAATTTATAATTTTGGCACATTTCCTTTTTCAATAATAGTTGACCAATGATGGAAAGTTTACCCATCGATAATCAATAATGTTGTAGTATTTAGCTTATATATTTCAATGTTGGCACATTTTTTTTTTCATAAAAGTTTACTAATGATGGAAAATTTACCCCTTAGATAATTAATAGTGTTGTACTATAGGTGCAACAAACGAGATTTGGGAGCTTGATAATTTTGAAACGAAGAAGTTCTTAATCGTGAGATCAATGACTTTGAGATGACGGTTGGTGTTTTTTTTAAAGTGAGGAAAAAATGTTCTTTTCCTAAACACCTATATATAAGAAATAACGTAGTAAAAATATTGTTTCATTCTAAATGTCAAGAAAAGATCACTTAGTATTAAATGAGAAGCTATTTATAACTTTAAAGATGGAAATTACTTGAAATGTTGGGAAGTTACCCCTAGAAATATGTTTCACATTTAAAAACCTAGACTTACTTAGGGGATTTGTTAAGAATGTGTTATAAAGTTATATATAAGTAGCATTCGCCAAAGGACAAATTATATCAAATACATGAGCTAACTAATAGCTTTTGCCGTTCTTTCAATCCTTTTCAGCAATCATATTAGCACTTAAGCCAGCCGGCCACATGAGCCAAGAATCTATAGAAGTGACAAAAGTGGGGTTTGTTTCTCAACCCTTAACATATTCTCTGTCTGAAGTCATCAATCTCCACCCTTATTGGAGCCCTTCCCATGTCTAAATCAACAACTTTTAACTGCATCTCATTTTTCTGTTCCTTAACAACACACACAAGTATTATTTAAGAGCTACTGGGGTCTACTATATGCTAGCTTTTTATATTTGCCCATATGCAAATAGTTTCCTGGGCACAAATTTTGCATAAAAAACAAAGGCGTTGACACTTTTTGTAGTTCCATATTTAGCTTTTACATTGGATATAAACACTAGCTGCTAAGTCTCTGCCAATGGCTGAAGAAACAGGCACATGAGTTGCCCCATCCTTTTGGACTATGCAACCATTTCTTTCTGCATGTTTTACTGCACTTTTACTCATTCTGTGATATCAAACAAAAGCCTCAACTTAACATTACGTATGCTGACTGTTGCATCATTCTCCTTTTGACAGTGTCTCCAAAGAATCTTAATTCTGTTGCTGGAAAGAATCAAAAGAACAAGCTTTCACAATCAAATGAATCATCAGCTAAGAAGTGGTCAAACCACTATCTGTGCTATATATACATTGTTCTACCTTAGGTTACATATACCAATCTGGTGTTAATAACTGCAAGTGCTTTAACCAGGCAACCAGAGAATCTTTCTTAGCAATGGTACTTTTTTCTTTGAAGTGAACATATCACATATGTTTTTTCGCCTCTGGTTGGTGACAATTTCTATTTACGTCGGGTGTGATATTTTTGTTCTACCTTTTGCAGGAAAAACATGAGCTTGCTGAAGGAAAGGTGGACTGGAAGGGAAGGCAAGCTATAAAGCATAAGCATGGAGGAATCAGGACTTCTTTGCTTATACTTGGCAAGTATTTTCGGTCTTTCTTTTACGAGTTGTTCAACGTTGTTTCACAAACATTTGTTGATTAATCTGTCTGGTCTGCTTCACAGGTACTTTTGGTGTTGAACAATTGGCAACAATTGCATTGGCAGTGAACTTGGTGACATACTTCACACAGACTATGCACTTTGACTTGGCGGATGCAGCTAATGAGCTAACTAATTTCATGGGAACTAGCTACCTCCTCTCTATCCTAGTGGCTCTTCTTGCTGATACTTATCTTGGCAGATGGAAGGCTATTATGATTTCAGGATTCTTTGAAATATTGGTAATTAATTATAACTCAATATCATTTTCATTATCCATAACCAAAGAACACTGCTTAACTCAAAAGTATATGATCATCCAGGCACTAATACTGCTAGCAGTTCAGGCTCGCTACTCCAATCTTAAACCGCCTCCTTGTAACATATTTGTTCCGAATTCTGTCTGTGAGAAAATTGGAGGTAGCAATGCTGTACTGCTATTTGTATCTCTTTACTTGCTTGCCCTTGGTAGTGGAGGGCTCAAAGCCGTATTGCCATCATTCGGTGCTGATCAATTCGACGAGAAAGAGCCGAAAGAGGCTAACCAGATGTCTAGCTTCTTCAATTATCTGTTGGTATCAATCTGCGTCGGTGGTGTAATCAGCTTAACCCTTCTAGTAAGGGTGCAAGATAAGAAAGGATGGGATTGGGGCTTCGGTCTTAGTGCTATAGCAATGCTCTTAAGTATGCTGATATTTTCTGTTGGCTTGCCATTGTACCGGATACAAACTGTTCAAGGATCAAATCCTGTCATTGAGATTATACAGGTTATTTACTTGTTAGTAACCATTTGTTTGGTGATTTTCATCTGATGAACTTGCTAAAAACCTGAATTCTGATGTCCTGACTTAAATATTCTTGTGCAGGTGTATGTTGCAGCCATCAGGAATCGAAAACTTCAACTTCCTGAAAACCCATCAGAGCTGTATGAAATAAACAAGGACAGCAAAGAAGCCGTAGAAGCAGAATTTCAACCTCACACGGACAGTTTCAGTTTCCTTGACAGAGCAGCCATTGTGACAACATCTACAGAACACAATGGGAGGCCAGAAGCTCTGAATCCGTGGAAACTCTGCAGGGTAACCCAAGTAGAAAATGGAAAAACTATACTTGGTGTCATACCAATCTTCTGTTCCACCTTCATTATGACTCTTTGCCTAGCTCAGCTGCAAACCTTCTCTATCCAACAAGGAGTAACGATGGACACTTCCATAACAAAATCATTCGACATCCCGCCAGCTACATTACCAATCATTCCATTTACTTTCATGATAATCTTACTCCCAATTTATGATCAAGTATTCGTACCATTCGCACGAAAGATCACAGGCCATCCCTCAGGAATAACTCACCTTCAACGAATAGGGGTAGGCCTAATCCTTTCTTCTATATCAATGGCAGCAGCTGCCCTTATGGAAGGAAAGAGAAAACAAGTGGCTAGAGATCACAACATGTTGGATGCCATCCCTATGCTTCAACCAGTGCCAATTAGTACCATGTGGTTATCAATTCAGTACTGCATTTTCGGTCTTGCAGACATGTTTACCTATGTAGGACTGCTGGAATTCTTCTATTCACAGGCACCAAAAAGGATCAAGTCCATCTCCACTTGCTTTCTGTGGATCTCAATGGCAATTGGGTATTATTTAAGCAGCATTATGGTAAACATAGTGAATGCTGCAACCAAGAATATAACAAGGAGTGGAGGATGGTTGGCTGGGAATAATATAAATAGGAATCATTTGAATCTTTTTTACTGGTTGCTTTCTGCTTTGAGCTTCATCAATTTCTGTGCTTATTTGATTTTTGCTAAGAGGTACAAGTACAGAACTCTTATTCACCCTGTTGATTCAGAAGACAAAAGTCTGGTTTAAGAATAACAATAAAAATGTTGTTCTTTAACATCTAGTTTGTCTAAATTTGTCATCTTTTCTTGTGATGTATACTTTTGAAACTAAATTTGAATGAATGGTGAAGTTAAAGCACAAGCAATATTGATTACATATATTTGAGGTAAAAAAGTTTCTACTCAATTCATTCAGCACTAGAAACATTCTTGCATGAATTTGTGACGAATTTTATTAGAGATTATCTCATTTATTTGTAAATTACATATTATCTGTATCTAGTTCCCTATCTCTAGCTTAGAATATAGGAATAGACATTCACTACAACGTGAACAGTCACTAAACAATTCAATTTGTTACATGGTATCAGAGACCTAATCCTAATCTTTCTCTTATTCCTTCCTCCCTAAACCGAAATACATATCTCTTTCTCTCTACTCTATGGCCGCCGCCGGCAACCCTACTTCCTAACCCGACTACCGAAACACCTATCTTTCTCCCTTCCGGTCGCCACCATGACCACCAATACCAAAAACTCCACCACCGGAACACCTATTACGGCAAATTCAAACACTACCAATACAGACACAACCCATAACAATCATCATTCCCTCACCGTATCCAACATATCTACGTTCATCAAAATAACCCTAGACATAGAAAAAGGGCATTACCCTACTTGGGTTGCCCTATTCAGACTTCATGCCAAAGCATTCCAGGTCCTTGATCATATTATCCCTTCCCCAACCACAAACACTTCCGCCAATTCCCTACAACAATCAAACCCCGACCTCTGGTCCCGTATCGATGCTGTTGTCCTCGAATGGATATATAGTACCATCTCTCTTGACCTTCTACACACAATCATTGAAGCCGATTCCACTGCAATCAGGGCTTGGAGCCGTCTACAGGACATATTCTCAGACAACAAGCATTCTCGCGCCCTGTTTCTTCAGCAAGAGTTCTCGAAAACCAAGCTCAACGATTTCTTTGACATCTCCACATATTGTCAGCACCTCAAATCACTGTCTGATCAACTATCGAATGTGGATTGTCCGGTTACTAATGATCAAATGGTCTTACAACTCATATCTGGTTTAACTGATGTGTATCATACCGTTGGCACTCAGATCAGACATGGGGATCCTCTTCCCTCCTTTCAGAAAGCCCGTTCTATACTGATACTTGAGGAAACCGCCCGTGCTCGCAAGAATATGACTTCTTCAGATTCCGTCGCCCTAACGGCGGCTGCCACTGACTCCGTCCAACAACAGAATAATTTCCCACCCGCGTGACCTGCCTTCCAGCGTGTACAAAACTTCCACTGTGGCGGCAGAAACAATGGCAGACACAACTACGGCGGCAGACACGGAGGCCGTTACGGCCAGCGGTCCGTGTTGGGGTTTAGTGTCCTATAGTCAATTGTTGCGGGATACAAACTTATTGTAAATGAACTGTTCTTTATATCATTTGTTTTAATGAGATATATGTTTTATAACTATATAAAGGAAATCCCTTTTAAGCACTGAATAAAATCTAATAAAAGAAAATCCGTAAGTTTGTTTAAAGTGATTATAAAGTGTTCATACAAGCATGAAGTGAGACAAAACTTTATAATAAACTAATAAACTTAAAACCACCCCAAGTCAAGTGATATGTTTAGGATTGATATATCACGGTTGAGACTTGTATGTAACAATGTCTTCTGTCCGACATAAAGCTGATCTCACAAGCTTCATATATATAGATATCTGGACAGTTACATAGATCCGGTGAAACGTTGTTCATTAGGATTGGGGATCCGATTTGAGATAACAGGATGGGTAGATTCATCCTTGTCAACTGTTCATCTCATTGGTATTACTAGGTATAACTAATCCTCAGACTCAAAAGAATGTTAATTGGTCATCCTGAATTACTGAATGTGAGACTTTGATCCTGCGGTCCCACGATCCTTAACAGAGATGACTCTGGGGTGTGAACTGCAAAGGTTGGGTGTCACAGGAAGTAATGTCATGGTAGTTATACATTGGATTGAGCATTTATCACTCCCGATTAATGGGAGATACATCCAAGGATCGCTTGTGGAAGACTCGACTCTAAACCCTTGCAAGGTGATAGCTTAAGAGTAGAAATACAGATTTCACTTAACCTATCTTTTTGAGTTGACTCGGCCAAGAACAAGTAAAACGAACGTCTCGCTATATGTGACTTGACATTACCCATAGTCATAAGATTCAGTTCAAGGATGTAGTTGATAAAGGATCGTATTATACCGTAACTAATACGGAAGGGTTAACGACATAATCAACCTGTCTTCTTAATGGACTCTGGGGGAATGATTACAGACTTGCCAATAACATACTCAGTACATCATTCCGTTATGCAAGGATTAAATATAATTCTTGAAGAAATTAATTTAATAGTTGCATACGGCCAGAAGTAGTAAGAACCTAATGGATCACACATAAGACTTGGAACCAAAAGAGAGATGGATATGATTAATAGATGGAAGCCCAATTGAGTCCAGTAAGGCCCAAATATATGGAGGGAGGCAAAATTTGTATATAGAGATAAGGAATTGATTTTATTCCATTAATCCTAATTTGATTAGGATTATGAATTAAATTAATTAAGAGATAATTAAATTAGGAGTTTTAATTTGATTAATATACTCCTATTATTATCCAATTAGGTTATTTATTATTATCCTAAATATATTAGATATATAGTGAGATAATAATTAGGAATCCTTTTCCGAATTGGATTCCTATTAAGTAACCTATTCCTATCTAACTAGGGTTTAGATTCAAGCAACTATATATACCCCCTCCCATGTGAATTTCGACTAAGCCTCTAACCTCCCCCTATAGTGATTTTCGAAATTACTAATTAGAGAGAGAAAAAGAATTCCCATCCCCTAGTTCGTGGACAAGAATTCATACGACATTCCATCGATTGATTAATCTTATTCATCCCTCTTTCTCTTTGATCTTGTGTTGGTTAATTAGAGGCAATCTATTTTGGTTGCATCTCATAAGGGTTGATTTCATCTTAACCTCTCCGTGTTAAACTTTGTGGTTGAAATCTCGGAGAAGAATTGTGGGCGCTTCTTTAACAACGGTAGATTGTTCATCGAAAGGTATTCCTTCTTATCCCTCTTTATATGAAATAACGATTAACGGATCCTATGGTTAAAAGGAAATAGGCTAAATTTTTTATATTTCCGCTGCTATACCTTAGCCCTAATTTCCTTCAGTGGTATCAGAGCCATCGTTAAATCCGTTATTTCATATATGAAAATATAGAAGTTTTCAATAAGATTGAATAAATATTTATAGTTAGGATTAATTGACAAATAGTTTTGATTAATTAATTCTAAAGATAAATAAAGTTTTGATTAATTGTTAATTAAAACTGATTATGCTTATGTTCCTAATTATTTTGGTTGATAATCGTTATAACAAAATCTATTAGTTTTATAGTTAGGTTGATAAAATTAGTTTTATTAATTCTAAATGATAAAACGGAAATCTATTGTAGTTTTTTCTATTTCTGAAAATCGTTTTAAAATTGTTTTAGAACTGATATATATATATATATATATATATATATATACATATATATATATATATACATATATATATATATATATACATATATATATATATATATATATATATATATATATTTAATAAAAAAAATATATAACGACAGCAGCCCGAGTCGCGCCTCACGACGCGACTGGCCGCTGTCGCGCGGCTGCTGCCTCGCGACAGCAGCCGCGTGCGGCGCAGGGGCACCGCTGCCGCAAGGCAGCGGCGTCCCGCGTGCCCTAAGGGCTGCTGCCAATCGGTAGCAGCCCGCTCTCGGGCCCGGTCCGATACCCACTTGATTTTAAATGGTTTAAAATCGTTTTGTATTAAATGTATATATATGTTTCAGAAATTAATAGTTTTCTGTTTTGATTATCGAATAAAAATTCATTTAAATGTTTGTTTTTACCAATATGTAAATCAAAGTGTTAAATGAATTGAAATCAAAATAATTGGGACGTGCGTAATCAACGTTTTATATGGTTATATTAATCTAAGGATTAATATAAAGATACAAAACGATTAGAAGTAAAATTGGATGAAAGTTAATTTGACGAGTTAATGTGATTAACCTAAATATTACATAAGCCGGTTATGTAATCAACCAATTAAATTTATTTAATTGAGTCTATGCATGTTTGGAGTTATGGACATATTTGGACCCTCTTTTAGTCTTTTGGTATTTTTGAAATAGGGCCTGCGCGTCCTGCCTTTCTACTATCTATTGTAATTTCTCCTCTCATCTGATTCCCTTCAATTCAATTGAAGTTTTCTTATAGTAGTATAGAAATTAATATGTAATTTCAAGGCGCCATGGAGAAGATGGAGGACCTAAAGAGAAATATATAATAGTTAGTATTTTCTTAGGTTTGGCCTTTTATTCCGTCTCTGGCTCGACGGAATAATTTAGATGATATGTCCATAACGCCAATGTATGTGAATGTATGTATGTCTGATGTATGCTAAAGCAAATCAAGACTAAGTTAGATTATGAGACTTAAATAAAATCCCTTGTTAAAAAGTTAAGTAAATAAGCAAGTTATTAAAATCGGTTGCCCCTCCCTAATATTATAATTCAGCCGGCAGTACTGGGGGCCTTTGGGTTGTTGAGCAAACTCAAGCTCGGGGTCTTATGGTAACACCTGAATTATCGAAAGTCATTCTTTCATGAATATGGGGTAATACTTAAATTAGATTATGATAATTGGATGAGCAAACTCATGTTGTCATAAACTAATGGGCAATATGGTTGGGATTAATATGAATAACATATTAGTTACTAATATGGTTAGTAACCCAATAACCTAGGAATCACATTCAAGATGTGATTGATTACATGAATCTACCTAACAAATGGGACTAGCTTGTTGAGCAAACTCAAGGCGAAATCTCAGGAGTTAGGATCCTAGCTCACTAAAGGATTTGTGAAATTCTTCGAATTAATATGGAGGGCTATTAATTTGACAAAATAGTGGGAGCAATCTGAAATAAATTAAAAGGCCTATAATTTTAGATTGTTATACTTTAAAGCAAATGAATGACATACGTTTACTCTTTCTCACTCTCAGGTTTTGTTTAAACACACACTCTTAAAATCATGACTAACACCGATCTGCGTTACATCCTTACCGATAAAAAATTGAATGGTTCAAACTTCACCGACTGGTTTCGTAACCTCAAAATTGTTTTGAAGTTCGAAAGGAAAGGGTATGTACTTGATAGACCGATACCCCCTTACCCAATGGATGATGCTCCCTACCAAGAGGTTTATGCTTACTTGAAGCATAAAGCTGATGATGATCAAGTAGGGGACATCATACTTGCATCATTGACACCGGAAGTTAAAAGGCAACTGCATTCAGATATGGATGCCTCTTCCATGGTCAAGCACCTTAAAGAGATATTTGTGATAGAAACTCGGTGCGAGCGCTTCGAAATAACCAAAGAGTTATATAAAAGCAAGATGCAGGAGGGCACATCTGTGATGGTACATTGTGCCAAGATGATCAGCCTCATAACTAAGTTTTCTAGTATTGGAGATGCGATGGACCATGAACTAAGTGAAAACTTACTTCTACAGTCCCTCCCTGAGAGCTACTCACAGTTCGTCATGAACTATCAGATGAGTGGCTTGCGAACCTCTCTTGTAGAGCTTGCACATATGCTCGAGTCAGTCGAGCCCATTATAAAAAAAACGAGGAAATGTTGGCCCTTGCTATTGAAGGATCGAGAAAAAAGGAAAGGGGTCGCTCCCGATCCAAACCATCTTGATAAATGCATGGGGGCTGTGCTCACCGAAACAAAGGGAAAGGAACCAAAGAAGCCCAAAGGAAAGTGTCACTATTGTGGTGATTTCGTGCATTGGAGGAGGAACTGTCTGGAGTACCTAACCTTCCACAAGAAGGCAAATAACGGTGCTTCAGCGTCTGGTATGTTCTATATTGAAATAAATACGGTTTCATTGTCTGAATCTTGGGTACTTGATACCGGATGTGGATCTCATATTTGTACAAATATGCAGGAGCTAAAATAGACTAAGGAACTAAAGAAAGGAAGCATAAACTTGCGAGTGGGAAATGGAGCAAGAGTTGCCGCCCTCGCAATTGGAGATTATGTTTTACTTTTGCCCTCTGGGCTTGTAATAGAATTAAGGAATTGTTTATACGTTCCTGAGATGTCTCGTAACATTATTTCTATTAGCCGTCTCGTTGACGACGGTTTTCATATTTCAATAAAGAACAATAGTTGTAATTTTTATAAAGATTCGATCTTTTATTTTTCAGGAATATCACAAAATGAGATTTATGTGTTAGATGTTAAAACTCCTATTTTTGCAATTGATACCAAAAGACATAAGCTAGATAATTCAACTTACTTGTGGCATTGTCGTTTAGGCCATATAAACAAGAGACGCATGCTAAAGCTACATTCAGATGGGCTTATAGATCCAATCGATTCTGAATCATTGGAAACATGCGAATCATGTTTAAAAGGTAAAATGACAAAGATACCCTTTAGCAATAAAGGTGAGCGTGTATCAGACACTCTAGGACTCATTCATTCAGATGTATGTGGTCCTATGTCAGTCCAAGCAAGAGGAGGATTCAGATACTTCATTAGCTTCATAGATGATCATACTCGCTATGGTTATATCTACTTGATGAGGCACAAATCAGAAGCCTTTGACAAGTTCAAATGCTTCAAGAATGAAGTGGAAAATCAATTAGGAAAGAAAATAAAAACACTTCGATCTGATCGAGGTGGCGAATATCTTTCTGATGATTTTCTGAATTATCTAACTGAATGTGGGATATGCTCACAATGGACACCTCCCTATACACCACAACACAATGGTGTATCCGAGAGAAGAAACCGTACCCTATTAGATATGGTACGATCTATGATGAGCATGGCTTTACTTCCAAAGACGTTCTAGGGCTATGCCTTAGAAACTGCCCTCTTCACCCTGAACCGAGTACCAACTAAATCCGCTGTTTCCACACCATATAAATTGTTCGTTGGTAAGAAACCCGTGTTCTCGTTCATGAGAGTATGGGGTTGTTCAGCATATGTCAAACGCGTTGCGTCCGACAAATTAGATTCTAAATCTGATAAATGTTTCTTCATTGGATATCCCAGGGAAACCATAGGGTATTACTTCTATCATCCAGATGATCAGAAAGTAATAGTATCCAAACACGCAACCTTCTTAGAGAAAGAGTTTCTCGAAGAAACACAAAAGGGAAGCGTGATTGAACTCGACGAAGTTCAAGAGGAAGAAACAACGACTGAAACAACAGAAGCGGTTGAGGTACCTGAAGAAGTCCCATTAGATGAGACTCCAGTGGCACCTATTCGTAGATCACGAAGAGTTCGTGAACTCCCAGTTAGATATGGTTTTCTAGTGGGAGATGATGACGAGGTTCCCGTGTTAGACGACGAACCTGAAAACTACGAAGAGGCTCTTACTAGTCCAGATTCTAAAGCATGGCTTGAGGCTATGGATTCTGAAATGGATTCCATGTATACTAACCAAGTTTGGACTTTGGTTGATCCACCCGAAGGGATAAAACCCATTGGGTGCAGGTGGATCTTCAAAAAGAAGACTGACATGGATGGAAAGGTTAGCACCTACAAGGCTAGGTTGGTAGCGAAGGGATATCGTCAGAAACAAGGTGTTGATTATGACGAAACCTTCTCTCCTGTTGCTATGTCCAAATCAATCAGAATCATGCTTGCAAATGCCGCTCATTTTGATTATGAGATTTGGCAAATGGATGTGAAAACAGCTTTCCTAAATGGAAATCTGCTTGAGGATGTATATATGATGCAGCCTGAAGGTTTCATATCAAAGGATGCAAATAAAGTTTGCAAACTTCAGAGATCCATTTATGGACTCAAGCAAGCATCTAGAAGCTGGAACAAGCGTTTTGACGAAACCATAAAACAATTTGGTTTCGAACAAAATTGCGAAGAAGCTTGCATTTACAAAAAAGCAAGTGGGAGCTCTATAGCATTGCTCATACTATATGTGGACGATATACTGTTAATGGGAAATGACGTTGCTCTATTACAATCGGTGAAAGTTTGGTTATCTGGTAACTTCTCAATGAAAGACCTTGGTGAAGCAGCCTATATACTTGGTATAAAAATCTACAGAGATAGATCACGTAGACTGTTTGGTCTTTCACAGGCTACATACATTGAAAAGGTGCTAAATCGGTTTAGCATGCTTGAATCGAAACGAGGTAACTTACCCATGGTACATGGAGTAAAGTTAAACAATCATCAATGTCCTAAAACTGATGATGACAAACGACGCATGGCTGTAGTCCCGTATGCCAGCGTGATCGGTTCGATTATGTATGCTATGCTATGCACTAGACCTGACGTAGCGTTCGCGTTATCTGTAACGAGTCGTTACCAAGGGAATCCGGGAGACGAGCATTGGATTGCCGTCAAGAACATTCTTAAGTACTTGAGAAGGACTAAAGATATGTTCCTAGTGTACGGAGAAGGAGATCTGAAAATACAAGGATTTTCAGATGGTAGTCATCTCACAGATGAGAATGATTTTAAATCCCAATCAGGATACCTGTTTATCCTAAATGGGGGCGCGGTCAGTTGGAAAAGTTCCAAGCAGGGAAGCGTAGCTTTCTCTACGACCGAGTCAGAGTACATCGCTGCTGCGGAAGCGGCAAAGGAAGCAGTTTGGATTAGAAAGTTCATTACAGAACTAGGTGTGGTGCCTGACATTGTCAATCCCATTACTCTGTACTGTGATAACAATGGAGCCATTGCGCAAGTAAAGGAACCACGGTCTCATAATGCATCCAAGCACTACCTAAAGTGATACCACATCATAAGAGAGATTGTGGCTAGAGGAGATGTGAGAATAGAAAGAGTACCTACAGAGGACAACGTTGCAGATCCGTTGACAAAGCCTTTAACCCAGAAAGTACATGATCGTCATTTAACTTCTACTGGGATAAGTTTTAGAAACAATTGGCTTTAGTCCAAGTGGGAGTATGTTGGGGTTTAGTGTCCTATAGTCAATTGTTGCGGGATACAAACTTATTGTAAATGAAGTGTTCTTTATATCATTTGTTTTAATGAGATATATGTTTTATAACTATATAAAGGCAATCCCTTTTAAGCACTGAATAAAGTCTAATAAAAGGAAATCCGTAAGTTTGTTTAAAGTGATTATAAAGTGTTCATACAAGCATGAAGTGAGACAAAACTTTATAATAAACTAATAAACTTAAAACCACCCCAAGTCAAGTGATATGTTTAGGATTGATATATCACGGTTGAGACTTGTATGTAACAATGTCTTCTGTCCAACAGAAAGCTGATCTCACAAGCTTCATATATATAGATATCTGGACAGTTACATAGATCCGGTGAAACGTTGTTCATTAGGATTGGGGATCCGATTTGAGATAACAGGATGGGTAGATTCATCCTTGTCAACTGTTCATCTCATTGGTATTACTAGGTATAACTAATCCTTAGACTCAAAAGAATGTTAATTGGTCATCCTGAATTACTGAATGTGAGACTTTGATCCTGCGGTCCCACGATCCTTAACAGAGATGACTCTGGGGTGTGAACTGCAAAGGTTGGGTGTCACAGGAAGTAATGTCAGGGTAGTTATACATTGGATTGAGCATTTATCACTCCCGATTAATGGGAGATACATCCAAGGATCGCTTGTGGAAGACTCGACTCTAAACCCTTGCAAGGTGATAGCTTAAGAGTAGAAATACAGATTTCACTTAACCTATCTTTTTGAGTTGACTCGGCCAAGAACAAGTAAAACGAACGTCTCGCTATATGTGACTTGACATTACCCATAGTCATAAGATTCAGTTCAAGGATGTAGTTGATAAAGGATCGTATTATACCGTAACTAATACAGAAGGGTTAACGATAGAATCAACCTGTCTTCTTAACGGACTCTGGGGGAATGAGGGAATGATTACAGACTTGCCAATAACATACTCAGTACATCATTCCGTTATGCAAGGATTAAATATAATTCTTGAAGAAATTAATTTAATAGTTGCATACGGCCAGAAGTAGTAAGAACCTAATGGATCACACATAAGACTTGGAACCAAAAGAGAGATGGATATGATTAATAGATGGAAGCCCAATTGAGCCCAGTAAGGCCCAAATATATGGAGGGGGGCGAAATTTGTATATAGAGATAAGGAATTGATTTTATTCCATTAATCCTAATTTGATTAGGATTATGAATTAAATTAATTAAGAGATAATTAAATTAAGAGTTTTAATTGGATTAATATACTCCTATTATTATCCAATTAGGTTATTTATTATTATCCTAAATATATTAGATATATAGTGAGATAATAATTAGGATCGGCTACAACATGTGGCTGATCGGCCACAACTTGGTTTGGGGCAAATTTGCCCATTTGCCCAAACAGGGCCCAGATTGTTCCAAGGCCTGAAAATGCCCTTCACGGCCTTTAATTTCGACGATGTTATAATATTTTATATGTAGGATTAATTTATCTAAAAGAATATGGTTTACATGTGGTAGACTTAATTGTTAGCATTTTACTAGATTTTTTTTATAATTGTGTTAGTAATACACTAAATATTTTAGACATAATTAATGTTTGGAAAGTCTGAAGTGACAGTTAAATATATAAAAATCAAACCAGTTTTTTCAAATTTTTGACAACATAGAACCAAAATTGATCTTATATAGAAATATTAGAGTTAGACCTTGTTTTTTTTTTTTTGGTAAGAAGAGTTAGACCTTGTTTAATAACTTCGATAATCACTTAAATTAAAATGTTAAATACTTATTTAATTTAAATGTATTTAATATCGATTATTCAACACTTAAATTAGTCAATTAAAATCATTTATTCTTCTAAGTCAAAAAATTTAACTTAATATTTTAAATTAAATATTATGAATTAATAGTTTTATAACAATTATATCATTTACTTTTAATACTGATGGCTCGAAGTTAAGTGATGATTCAATTTCTGCCGGAGGGGCTATTCGTGATTGTCATAGGGAATGAGTGGCTGGTTTCTGCCATAATATCGGTATAGGTAACACATATGATGTGGTTCTGGTATCTCTCTTGCTTTGAGCAGGGGTTGTCGATCGATTGAGATTGAGTCGGATAATGCCGAGATAGTGGCGGCTATTAATGAGGATAGAAATACTGCGTGTATTGGTCGGAACCTTTTCAAAGGTATCAAGCTGCTTCTCAGGAATTTCGAGTGTGTTCGTCCTCGGCATGTGTTCCGGAAGCAAAATCGGGTTGCTAATTTTATAGCTAGCGGTGTTCATGCTCTTGAACCAGGTGTTACTCATCTTCTGCTCCCGTCGGTTGATATTCGAAGACTGCTACTTCATGGGAGCTGGCTTTTCTAGAATGGTTCCACCTTAATTTCTTTTCTTTTCTTTTATTGTTTCCTTTCTTATTTATCAAAAAAAAAAAAAAATCATTTACTTTTAATATTTATAACGTTCAATCCTTAAAATTTAATATTTATTTTTTTCAACACTTAATTTTCACTTTTATTAAACAACATTTTATATTTGGTCTGTAAGAAATAAATTTACAATTTCTTTTAGAACTAAATAATTAACTCAATTAAATGAAAATCCTAAATTTAATGAAAGTTGTAATTAAATTAAATCAAAACCCTAAATTAGAATGAGTAAGAAATGAGATAATATTGTATACTTGGAGAGTTTTTAATAGTTACCTATTTCCATTTGTCAACAAAGCTCACCACTTTGAGACACATCAGTCTCCCATGCACGCCTACGTGCTCTCCTTACAAACTTCCACCTACGCTCTCTCATTTCTTTATATAACAAGCACCCCCATCCCTCCTCTTCTCATATTGTTCTGCAAATTATGGCATCCGCCGGAAAAGAAGCGACTCCGCCGGGACAACCCATGTCTATGGGACAACACATGCTTGACAAGGGAGCTCAGATGTTGCAGAACCTCAAACCAATTAAGCAAATAAGCCAACATGTTTGCACTTTTGCTATTTACAGCCACGATATGTCTCGCCAGATTGAAACTCACCACTTCATCACTCGCCTCAACCAGGATTTTCTTCAGTGTGCTGTTTATGATTCCGATGACTCCACTGGCCGTCTCATTGGTATTTCATTTCATCTTTCTATTTGATTTCATTTGTATAATATAAACTTAATTTCTTTCTTTTCATACGGCAGGAGTGGAATATATTGTATCAGATAAAATATTTGAAACTTTGCCACCTGACGAGCAAAAACTGTGGCACTCCCATGCTTATGAGGTAAAATCAGGGCTGTTAATTCATCCTCGAGTACCTGAAATGGTAGTGAAACCTGAACTGGAAAACCTGGCCAAAACATATGGAAAATTTTGGTGTACATGGCAGCTTGATAGAGGTACAATTTAATGAATTAATTCTCTTTAAATGTGTTGATTCTAATTGGATTAATGACTGAATTGTGAATTCAGGAGATAGGCTTCCATTAGGTGTACCGTCATTAATGGTATCTCCACAAGCAGTGAATTTGGGGATGGTGTCGCCGACTTTAATTACAAAAAGGGATGCAAAGTACAATATATCGACAGAAGCAATTAAGCAGTCGAGGGTTGAGATTGCGGAGCCAGAGTGGTTGAACCCGCAGGCTGACTACTGGAAGCAGCATGGCAAAGGTTTTGCAATTGATGTTAAGCAGTTTGAAATGGAATCCAAATATCCTATACTATGATCATCCACTGCACTACTGTTTAAGGTTTTGGGGTTGTAAAAATATCTATGCAAGCTTTTGTTACTGTAAAACGGAATTTGTAATTAACTATTTAATGCTTGTATGTATTATTAGTATGATGATCCGATGCAATAATGTGGATATTGTCTGTTTGTTTTGGTCTTTGGACTTTACTATGTATGCCTAATACATTTTAGTGAATATAATCTTCTGTTTGTTTTTTTTTTTTTATTTATTTCTGATGATGCCGGGATTTAGTCCCATCTTTTGGTTTCACTTGTCAATTTCTTTTGGTGGAGAAACCTTTAATCACTCTTGTCGTAATGTCTCGAATCAGTCTTTCCTATTCGAAGAAGTAGTATTGGGTTTCGGATTCCTAGTTAGGATTGGGATCACTCTCGAATCAGTGTTTTCTATTCGAAGTAGTAGTATTGGGTTTCGGATTTCTAGTTGGGATTGGGATCATAGGTTCCTAGTTGGATTGGAATTGGGATTATGGGTAATCTATAGTGGGATTAGGATTATGGGTTCCTAGTCGGATTAGGTTAGATTGGGTATTATAAATATCCTATTATGTAATTTAATCATTGTAATTTGATTTATAGTGAGATTAGGATTATGTCTAATCTATAATGGAATTAGGATTATGGGTTCTTAGTGGGATAGGTTAGATTGGGTATTATAAATATCCTATTATGTAACTTAATCATTGTAATCTGATTTTTGCTTCCTAATAATACTATTCTCCTTCTGTCCGTGGATTAGTCAACACAACGTTGGTGAACCACGTAAATCTGTGTTTTTCGATTGCTTGTTTATTTATTTTTTATTAATTCCGCATAACAAACTGGTATCAGAGCTTACGGTTTCCGATCGGGGTTTTGTTTTCTGGAGAGAAAGATGTCTGTGATGAACGTAAAAATCGAAAAGTTTACTGGGAGAAATAGTTTCAGTCTATGGTAGATCAAGATGCGGGCTTTGTTAAAACAACAAGGTCTGTGGATGTCGTTGTTTTGGGGTTTAGTATCCTATAAACAATTTTTTTAGGATACAAATTTAATGTAAATGAAGTGTTCTTTATATCATTTGTTTTAATGAGATATATGTTTTATAACTATATAAAGGTAATTCCGTAAGTTTGTTTTAAAGTGATTATAAAGTGTTTATACAAGTATGAAGTGTTCATATATTGCATTATACATGATATTTGCCAACAAGGCCAATGCAAACAGTCTTTTGCTACGAAGTATGTTCCATAGATCAAGCCATTGATCCCCAAGGTAAGTGAATATAGCTTTTTATGTCTTACCACAATC